>NC_059183.1:12414244-12714244 GCF_020631705.1 Daphnia magna
TAATTTTGATTTAGTTAAGTTTAAATTTTTTTTATCTAGGTATAATGAAAAATAAAAACTAGTGACATTTTCAAATGATTTTCGATTTTACCAAAAACATTTTCTATAACAAAAAGCCGAAACAGGACCGGAAAAGTCCGGAATGTTAAGCACGCCCGTTATAGTTTCAAAAGACAACGCTGCATTCAACTGTCAACAGAAAATTTGTTTGGAAATTTATCCCGACTGCACAAAATCACGAAAACAAACAGTGCTTCGGAATATTATACTTTAAATAAAGTTGGTGTTAAATCTTCAGTCATGAGTCGCAATGTCCCGTCCTGTGCAGTGCCAAATTCTACTCAACCCGCCGGTTCAGCTTCCGTTGCAGCACCTACAAGCACTGCATCTGGTCTTGAAGTCCTCGGTATTCCTGGGGGAACCTTTCTCCGAGAAGCATTAACTTCGTGCAGTGATCCACTTCAAGCCATTGAAGAATTCCAAGTTGAAAATGGAATCCTTTTGCCTTCTTTAAGACCAATGATGCCCCTTTTGGATTTACATGGAGTTAAACGACTGGATTTTCATATATCTGTCATGGAGGTTTCTTGTATAATCTAGTTTGTTAAACAGCAATTTGTTTTTAATGTATTGTTTGGTGTAAGGCTCTACGTGAAAAACTTTTAGCCCAAATTGCTGATTTAGGTAAACTTCTTGTTGATTTTTAAAGTCAATTCAAAATTCTCAATTGGCTGATTACTTTAGGTCAAAAAGAAGGGAAAGAAAAGGATAAGAAATTAAAAGAACTACTGAACAAAAGTTTTCTTGTAGTGAAAATTAAAGCTCTTAGGCCAGTTGTAATGGCAGTTATGAAACACCTTTCTCATGTTGATGACAAATATCTCAAAGTTCTGGTAATTGACTTTGCCTTGCAATTCAGATTTGAAAATTAATTAATGATTGCTATTAGGTAAAAGACAAAGAACTCTATGATGATTGTGATACTGTGGTTAAAAGGCAAATGTGGAAAGGTATGATTATTACTCTTATAGCTCACATACCTTAGCTCACATACCATATCTGCTAATTATTATTATTTTTTTTATATCTAGACAACCAATCCCTTTTTGGTGATGAGGTATCACCCCTACTCAGCCAGTATATCAAAGAAAAGGAACAACTTCTTTTTGATCAAAATAATCTTACAAATTTGTTTTTCCTACCATCTCCAAAGGTAGCGTTGCAGTTTCCCTTCGACAGAACCATTGGAATCAATTTGAGAATATTTAAATAGTGCTAATTACCAAAATTTCAGGTTCGCCGACAAGGAGAAGTTGTCCAGAAGCTAGCGCATATGATTGGAAACAACGTTCGGCTATATGACATGGTTTTACAATTCTTGAGGACATTATTCTTGCGTACTCGTAATGTTCATTACTGTACCTTGCGTGCCGAACTGTTAATGGCCCTACACGAAACTGAAGTTCAAGAAATTACTAATGTCGATCCTTGTCACAAATTCACTTGGTGTGTGGACGCTTGCATTAGAGAGCGTAACGTGGATACGAAGCGATCGCGAGAGATTCAGGCGTTTTTGGATGGTATCAAAAGTGGTCAAGAGCAAGTTCTTGGAGATCTCTCCATGATGTTGTGCGATCCTTATGCCGTCCACTTTTTGGCTACATCATCTTTAAAAATTTTGCATAACTTGGTCGTGTCGGAGAGCCTGCCTCGGGAACACCATATTCTGCTTTTACTATTACGCATGCTTTCTCTTGGACTAAGTGCATGGCAAATGATAGATTCACAGGTAAGCAGGGATTCAAAAGTCATTATTCATAATTAATTCTTTAAAATCTTGCATAGGAATTTCGTGAACCCCGACTTGATTCTCAAGTTGTAACCAAGTTTCTTCCAGCTCTTATGTCGCTGATAGTAGACGATCAAGTTCGATCTCTAAATGCTAAATTACCCAGTGATGAGCGTGAATCGGCTCTGACAGTTATTGAACATTCAGGTACTCGTGAAGAATTCCCTAGTTTACTGCAAATCTGCATAACTTAAGGGGAAAAATATGATCAAATAGGTCCGCCACCTGATGCATTCCAAGCATACATTTCTGAAAGTAGTGTTCCCTGTGTTCTGGCGATGTATTATACCCTGCAGGTATCGTGTGCTTGAAGATTGAAGTGCTTGAAGATCAGAAATGGCTTCTATATTAATTTCTTGGTTTCAGGTTGCAAGGAGTAGAGATAAAGTGGCTCTAACGCGTGTGCTAGGCACGCTGGCTGTAGGACATGGTGAAAGATCATTTGAAGATCCCTTCCTCCATACTTTGGTGAAATTTTCTAGCAAATTTAGTTTTGGGATCCATCAGTAAATAATTTTCATTGTGTAATAGGTTGCTCATCTTATCCCAATGCAGGATGAATTTGTCAATGAAATGTTCTGCACAGTTGTTTTTGATGAATTTTTCTTCACTTCTATTGGCAAGGAAAATGTTGTCAGACATCTAACCAAACTGGTGTGGTATATTCACCATCAAACTACCTGCAGCTCGGCTTAATACCCTCATGAAGGCACTTCAACCCAATTCTCAATCCCCTGAGGTTATGCACCAGGTATAATTATTCATTGACAACACATTTACAGTATGAATCATTGATTTTCTGTGTTTAGGTCTATAAGCAACTTGAGCAAAGAATTGAATCCATACCAAGTAAATCCTTCCCAAGGAGTCCATAATGATGAGACTGTGTTAATGATGAATGTACCCACTCCAATGTCAATGTAGAAATAAAACAGTGACTGTGTATTGGTCAGGCATACAATAGATTGAATGAAGAACTTATTGGTAATAGAGCTCCAAGTTCATTCCATCATGAATCTCATCTATAAAAAATCAAACTGAATTGTGATACAGTAAACAAGAAAATTTAGGGGCCTCTACTTACAATCTTCAAGCTTGATGTGATCTTTGTAGATAGTATACCATTTCTTTAGCACAATCTTCTCCCATCTAGTACCAGTTTGTGCAGCAATCAGTTTTTTCAAATCCCCAATTGTATCGTCGGGATTACACTTGACTCGAACTTTTTTGCCAAGCCGATCGTTACAAGTGATTTCAATCATCTCTGAGACGACTTATAAATTAACTAGCTTTAGGAAACTGGTTTGTACGTATGTGAATTTGAGTCCCACTCGATACATTCAACCTAGGTGTTTTTGACAGGCAGAACAGAATGTGCGTAAGCTGCAGAAGACGATGCTAGCACAGTGTTGCCTTTTGCAATACTGTTCGAATTTTGTAGGCAAATTCGTGCAGAATTGCAGATATTGCATTTTTTTGTAAAAATTTTAATGAATAGAAAGGAATCTAATACATCAAAGAATCTAAAGTTTGCGCATAGAGGTTTTCGACACTATTATGCTATTGCTATTTGATAGTTATAGTTCGATAACATTTACGAGGTCGAAACGTTTGACAGCTTCAGCAACATATTGCTCGTCTTCTGCTTTACTTTGTTTACCATTTCTTTCTTATTTTCTTATCGTACTGTAGCTTATACATTTGCGTTTCTAGAGGATCAACTAGTCTGCCTATTTTTAAATTGTGAGCTAAATTTAATTTAAGTGAAATGTTTTCGGCTTTAAGAAAGCTAACAGCAGGAAATAGTAGGAATGAAACCAATGGAAAAACTCCAACTGGAGGACAACAAACCATGCATGCATCTCTACAAAAAAAGTTTGCTAAAGGAGTACATTACAATAGTAGGACTGAGATGTTTCTGCACAAAATGACCTTTAATTGAAATAAATGTTTTTGACAGTGAAAATAATTATACGTGGAGATAGAAATGTAGGTAAATCATGCCTATTTCAAAGGCTTCAGGGCAAGCCTTTTGTAGAAAATTATGATCCAACACAAGAAATACAGGCAAGTTTCCTCATCCACAGGAGAGTTTTGTAAACTACTCATCAGTTTTAATCTTGAAGAGTTATACTTAATGTAGGTTGCCAGCATTCAATGGAGTTACAAGGCAACAGATGACATAGTAAAAGTTGAAGTATGGGATGTCGTGGACAAGGGCAAGAAGAAAAAACCCTTAGAAGGCTTGAAACTAAACACATCTACCCCTGCAGCCCTTCCTGAAGAACCAGCTTTAGATGCTGAGTTCCTTGATGTTTATAAAGGAACTCATGGAGTCATCTTAATGCTAGATATTACCAAACAATGGTAGGGATAGGAATAATTCAACAACCATACAAGCCTGTACTAATACCTGCCTTCATTAAAAGGACCTTTGATTATGTAAAGCGTGAACTTCCTAAAATTCCATCCACCATTCCCGTTATGGTACTTGCAAACCACCGAGATATGGGACACCATCGATGTGTCTCTGAAGACGACGTAAAATTTTTCGTGGAAAGCTTGAATCGGTTTGAAAAATCTCTGAAAATAAGCCATGATTTTAAAAACGTTGTTTTTTAAATTACCGAATTATAATTCAGGAGTAAAACTGACGCCCAGATTCGATTCGGCGAAAGCTCAATGAGAAATAGCTTTGGCTTGAAGCTTCTTCATAAATTTTTCAACCTACCATTTCTAGCTTTACAACGTGATTCTCTGCTTAAGCAATTGGATACGAATTTACAAGAAATGACTTTAACTAATGAAGAACTTGATCTCTATTTGGAGACGGATGATGCTAGCTACGACAGGTACGTTTTGACAATGGTTGTTTTCTATCCTAATGTTATGACCATCCTATCACGACAGATTTCTAGATCTTCTTACTCAAAAGCGACGTCAGACGGCTGATTCTCTAAGCGCAGCAGCAACTTCGAATGCGATACAAGCTCCTGTCCCTAACGCACCAAAACAAGTAACAGCCAATCCAATTCAAGCTGTCACACCTAAAGTAGAAATCGCAAAGTCTTCCTCCGTAGAATCCAAACCATCGGGCCAAATTACAGCAGTCAGTGGTAAGCATTGGAGGATTTTGAGGAGAGAAACCGAATTGAGTTTGACCTTCTATTGTAGGCGATTCCATGAAAAGGGATAGCGAATTTTGCAGCGTCGAGGATTTTATTGTTGAAGGAGATGATGGCGAGCAAGGCTTGGGTTTCCTCTCGTCAGTCGAAGAAACATCTAGCGCCGCAACCAAAGGAATTGCAGTTGAACCAGAATCAGATAGGTAAAAGAAAAAGTATGTTTTTAAAAAATTGATAGCGTGGAAGATATTAATTGTTCAAGGATTGTCATAGCGATGCCGAAAAGGAGGGCAACCCCATGGTTATGGGTTTCCAGGATGAAATCGACGACGAGGATTACCTGCGGCCATCCGATTTTGGAAATCCTGTAGCGCAAATTTCGGATTCGTCCGATGATGAGCTATCAGTCCCAGGGCCCGATAAAAAAGAATCCTCTGTTTCTAAAGCAAGTCGAACACTTGAAAACGTCACGATCAAAGATGATCTAGACGATTGGCTCAACGGTGGAGATGAAACATTGCAAGCTACAAAATTTAAAGCGCCATCACCAGCCAGTATAAGAGACGATGAAATGCCTTCTAATAGAAAGATTGCTGAAAAAAAGACGGAAGTTAATTTGATCGAGGAGTCATCCATAGAATTAACTGGAAAGAGTAAAAGAACAAAGGAAAAGAAAGGCAAACGAAAATCCAAGAGATCGTCAATGGAAGAACGCACGTCGAGCAGTCCTGTTCACGATACAAATGCTGTTGGAGAATCAAGGTCATTTAACGACTACGAAGAACTCTAATGCAACTCGCTTTTTTAAAATAATTAATTATCTAATCATTCAGACCATAATGTCCATTTGTTTTCCTCTATTTTAAGTTAAATGGTGTACAAGGTATATTGTGTTCTCAAGCTTTCTAAATGCAAAAAAAAAAAAAATTACTAAAACTATCATCTTATTTTTTTAGTTTAAGCCCTAAAAATTTCACCAATGGCCGCCTAACAAATGTATGGAATTTCTAGCGCTGCTAAAATTTTCCCATAGCCCCTAGACCAGTAGATGTTTCCGAGCTTACATTTCAAAACAATTACGAATAATATATAGATACGTACATGGGATGAATTAGGTAATGGTGATTGATTCACTATTGCGCGTATGAAATTTGTTTTTCTGCGAATCACATCCACCGCCGAATGTTTTCCTGTAAATGATGGGAAAAGACTAGTAAGTTCTGGATTTACGCTGTACCCAAAATGCTGATAAATTTACCTTCACTTCTTCGGTGAGTTGCCCACCATCCAGCAGGAATTGTAGCTGAATGCGTAATTGATGCGGAATAACCTGGGTAGTCTGGACCTGAGGCTGGTTAGCACATGTTAAATACGGATGCGATAAAAGCTGTTCAATGGATAATCGGTTGCGTGCATTGCGATCGAGGCAGCCTTTCAGCACGGATATGGCCATCGGATCTGCCGTTGGAGGGAAGTCTATAATATAACGCTCGTCCACTATCGCATTGATTTTCTCGATGGTATCCCTGATCTTGTTGAATGGCGGGTTCTTGTAAATAAGACTATACAACATACAACCTAGGGACCATACATCTGTTTTCCTACTAATCTGCAAGTCCAAAATGTAACGTTAACGATCATTAAATTTCGGTTGACGAAATTCCAATTTACCTTATACTCATGATTAGTTCCAGCAGGAGATGCCGATTTAATTGCTTCTGGTGCCATATAATTGTATGTGCCGCACTGACTATCTTTCATTATCGACGTCATGTCAGCCTTGTAAAAAAATGTGTTAGCTATTTATTGTTTTGTTGGTTAAGATTAATTTGCATTACCTGGATGGAAGTAGCTATACCAAAATCGATTAGCTTTAAGCCTCCGTTAACCAACAGAAAATTGGCCGGCTTCAGATCTGTATGGATTACATCTGAAGGCAAAAAAATTTTCATATGCCCACTAATTACTATTACAAACAAACTTACTTTTATCGTGAATTTCTTTAACAGCTTCTAACATTTCTTGCCAATAAAAGCGAATGAGAGTAGGATTAATGGCATTCAGACTGGTTCGGTTCCGAATGACATTGGCAAAATCAGTGTCACCTTTTTCCATGACCAATAATAATTTTTCTTCTTCTTCATTGTACTCACTAAGAAAATTTTTATTATTCCATAAAACAACGGCCATTCACTTAATATTTGCTTACTATTCAAGGAGGCGGACGACCCGAGGCAAACCTTGCAATTGCTTTAATAGCCGCACCTCGTTGATGTAACCTTCGGCAGTGATCTCATCAACGGAATCCAGACGCACAACTTTTAAAGCAAATATGTCAGTCATTTCTTGGTTCAAAACCTGCGATTCAAAAAATAAATTACTAGAGACACTAAGTAATGAAATATTAGGTGTAACATTCAACCTGATAAACAACACTTGATCCGCCACGCCCGAGCGGTTTCATAACAGTGTATAGTTTTCCGTTTACTGAAATCTGCTTGCTTTTGGCGGATTGGCGAGGAGTTTGAGGGAGTAACTGATTGCTGCTGGGCAAGATTGGATGAAGCATTTTCTGTTGCTCGATGTTGTGGTGATTTGAAATAATCGGTTGCACTTCTGATATGCTTGTCAATGGTTTAATTTTTTCTGGTAATGGCAGTTTAAAATGAACCGAGTTCAAAACCGATAATGACGCACCCTCTGGTTTGCTTAATGAGACGCTGGAAGATGGAATTGGTTCATTTATATGCCTTTCAGTTTTGGAAGAACAAACTGATGAAACTATAAGATGTTCCTGGGTCTTGGTTGTACTAAATGAAGAATGCCCAGTCCATGAAAGCTGTTTAGCGATTGGCGTTTTTGAGTCATCTGAAGGATGCATTTTGACAGTAAGCTGCGTCGGTATCCCAAGCATGATCGCTGTATCTGAACTTGTATTCGAGGCTGATTTATCGAGAAACTTAGTGGTAGCAGACATGGGCTCTTCCTTTTCTGATGGCACGAATGGTACTTTGCAGTTTAAAACTAGTGGCTTCTGCGGTTGATTCCAATCCTCATTTTTAATAACACGCAGGTTCGTCTGTTGGACACAAGGTTTCGGTACATCAACAGAATGTGATTCCTCTTGAACTTGCGGTAATGCCAAATGTCCTTCAGCAAACAGTTTGGTAGGGAGCTCTTCAAGAGAATCAGAATGAAGGGTTTTGGCCCCAAACCCTTGTTGGGCATTTGTGGAAGATGAAGGACCATAACCCCAACGCGAAACCTTGTCTTCTACGTGGCAAAACTTTGATTGAAGGTTAAGGGCGATATCAGGTTGTTGCTGAATAATAGGTCTGCGGAAGATGTCTGGGAGTGAATCACTGGTGACTGAAAACAGGTTGGACACACTGGCCTCTTGAAGGACATTGCTGTAACAAGTTTTTTCCTGGGTAGTGTTTTTATCAACTGTGTGTAGCGAGTGATCCAGTCTTTTAATCCTATGCAATTCAGGTGTTGATTCAGAACGTCCAAACCTTGTTTCAATACAGGGAAACAGTAATATTAATTTTAATAATTCAACATAGAATTTAAAATATTATACTTTGGGGTAGACATAAAATCATGCATTCCAAGTCTGGGAAGTTCATTTTCTTTGAAGTTAATTCTAGGTGTGTGAGGCAATTGCCTACCAGGAGTAATTGGGTTGAGGTTGGAAGCAGAAACATTTGTTGGGCGGATGGGCTTCAGACCACTCTTATTTCTCGCATATCTGTTTGAATTTGTGCCTGTACCTCCATCATGGTTTTGTGTGTTTTCTCCTTTGGAAGCATCATCACTTGAAGTAAAAGTGGGACTGGGTTTCTGACTACTTTGAGTTGCAGCAGTAGAATTTGCTCTAAGTCCATCAATGCAAATTGAAAACCAGAAATCTTTGCTAATTCAAATCAAACTTACATTAATTGCTTTTTGCAGTCACCGTCTGCTTTTCTGGAAAATCCATACATAGCTCAAAATATTTAATGTTTGCGATGCAAGTCGGATTGCAAACAAACGGTTAACCTCGACTCGGTAAATTCAAACTTTGTCTGCATTTCGACATTGCCAGATTTGAAGAGAGCCGAGGTAGGGCTCAGCCCCGCGGCGATCGGGTAGGTAATTTTTATTTTCGGTGCGGATCTGACAGATCGCAGATCGTCCATTTTCTTACCCATGGGTAAACAGTTTTCACGTAACCGTACTCAACTGGTATCTCTTTCGTAACTAATTGGATTTCGAGCTCTCGTTCTAGATCTAGACTGGGTAATAACTTGACAGTTTCCATGCTAGAGTTGATCGTAATATAATATGTGTTTCGTAATCTTTTCCAAGGCCACCTGTTGGTTTGAACGCCACATTCTTTAGCATTGGACAGAAATAAATACGAAGCATACGTATTTATATATATTATCATCTTTGTGATGGACGGCTTGTCTGACCATCAAACTTGTCTGACCTCAAAACTGGACGGCTTGTCTGACGTCTGCTGGAGAAGCCAATGTATACTACTACGTAGTTATGTGGCCTACGGCCACTACTACTAAGCTACGTAGTAGTAGTAGTATCCAGCAGACAGCTTTTCATGCAGAGTTTGAGCTTT
Organism: Daphnia magna; assembly: GCF_020631705.1. NCBI lineage: Eukaryota > Metazoa > Arthropoda > Branchiopoda > Diplostraca > Daphniidae > Daphnia > Daphnia magna. The sequence goes on from NC_059183.1 coordinate 12,423,837, forward strand.
TTTATCATGCAGCTTTTCACGTCAGAGAAGCCGTCCATAAACCGATCTATTACATATATTATAAAAATCATAGGATCGATCATCACCCGAGCACCGAAATCACTTCCCCGATTAAGATTATCCCCGCACCGGATCGACTAAAAAGCTCCCCGATTGGCGCGGGGCCGAGCGCTAGACCCAAGAGGACAAGAGGGAGAGGGGTCCCGGTCCCGTGCCCGTCCCTTGTTCGCTGTTCCCCTCTCTAATCTATGACTCTGGTCTGGTAATAGGCATAGCAGGGGCCGAGTCATAGATTAGAATCTAAATATGACTCTGGCAGGGGTTTTAGTTATAGAAGACTATATGATTCTGGTCATAGATTTGAAATCAAATGTAAAATAAAATAAATCTAGAAATAAAATAAAATTGAAGGCAAATCTATGACGCTGGCACGGCGCAAGCGTAAAGCCAACAGTCGTGATTCGTGACGCTGCATTAACGTTCTAACTTTGAAAGCGAGAATGGAACAGAGAACAAAATTTGAAGACCTGGATTTTAAAAAATATATTTTTTGCTCACAAGATACGTGGCGAAAAATGAAAACAGCCTTATCTGGGGAAGTGATACAGTCTGAGGGAATGAGACGGTTGACCATTTCTCTGAGAAAGTTTTTTTCTTCTTCTTTTTCAGTTATCATCCTACACGTTGATACAGCGTATTAACCTACGGTGGTGGTAGAAGGGCAATGACTTTTTCGTACAGCTTTTCTTTGACATCTATTCCCTATTGAAAATGTTGTAAACCTTTTTAGTTCCGTAACATATAAAAAGCTTTTGATACCCAAACGAAATCCAAATGACTGTAATCGCTAATACGGTTAGATCCATTCAAGTTTTTAAGTTTGGACAAAAGCCAATCAACGTCCTGTGTAAAAAACTGTTTCAAGCTAAATGTTTCTATAAAATACGAAGAAAAGCTGTACCAATGGGGTTACTAGATGATCACTTCCTCCAGAAAAGACATACACCTATACAAATAAACCTTCTATCATGGATACTCGTAATAAAAAATACTGAAAGAAAATAAAATACCGGAGCTGTGATTTTTGCAAGATCATATTCGAGCGGTTTAACGGATCCATATCGTAACAAGTTACCCCTTCGTCCGAAGTCATAAGCCTGAAATACATTTCCTGCACAAATAAATCATAATTAATAACTTTAGTTACTTTTCGCTAAATGAATTCTGTCTGACATTACTTATGCCATTTCTTACCTGCGTTGTAATTTTGCGCAAATTGAGCTATAACACTCATTGATGTTCCGCGGAGAAAATTCACGTTAAATAGTGGAATCATAGCCTGAGAAAATAACCGTGCAATGTTTTTTTTTTTATTTGCAACAAATATACTATAGCTTACGGGATCTAAATTCTCACTGGGTCCAACTACCGAACGGAACCAGTTTCTGCAAGACTGCGCTTGGATGTAAGTTTGCTCGCAAACTAATTCAAAAAAGCGATCGCCGAAACCCTCACTGTCGAGCCATCCGTGAACTCCGATAAGCTTAAGAGCATCCTGTGTGTACAGGGAAACGTGGGTATAAACCTGGTCAATTTCTATTTTCAACGAGGATTCATACGTCACCTCTATGCGATCAGTAAATGGAGCCCAAACGCGAAAAAAGTCAGTGGTAATATAAGCAAAGGAAGAAAGCGGCGCAAGAGCTACCTGTAAATTATAACTTGATTAGAGACGAATTAAGTGAATGTGACGAAATAGTTATGACAAACGCGCCATGATTTCAATTCTTGCGTTAAGTTCTGGATGTTTAAGCATGGCGATAAAAAACACGCCACATCCCAATGAATGTCCTATATAAGACAATTTTGACTGGCCTGTCTCTGTTAATATGTAATTCATCATTGATGGAATGTCGTAATTTCCTATTTCGTCCCAGCTAATAAAAGGCGAAACACTTAGTAAGGCTCAATAGAATGTCGAATGATACTTTCTGCTTACGAGGCGTACCTGAACTTCCAAAATTCGGCTTCATCAGGAGTGAGGGTTGTGTGTTTCCTAGAATATCTGTTGCCACGAAAATTCCCTAGCCATACGTCATACGATAGTTCCGCTAATAAAAATGCTGGAAACATAAAATTATTGTAAATCTTGTTAGTAAAGTGGCATCATTTAAAAATGTCTAGGTTTTGTTTGATAACACAATCGTTAATTAAGCAGCATCATGTTTTCTTTTCTCAAAAGCATCCCTTGTTCTGATTTTTCACTACAAATAAATGTAAATGACGTCAGTGGGAGGCAATCGTCTACTAGAAGAAAAATGGAGGTGAACCGAGGTCAATGTACAAAAACCCATTGGGTTTTTAACGGAAAAGGTCAACGAGCGGTTCAATTTAGTGAACAGAAATAGAAAGAGAAGCTTGGAAATTCTCTTTTCTTTTCCAGGTTGTTAACCTCAAAAACACTGCGCATTTAAAACTTAAAAATTTAACCAACTTTAAAGTTAAGGGCCACGGGAAGCTGAGACATGTACATTAAAATCAGTTCATTTAGCTCTACCATCTGTGGAAGAAGATTTCCTTTGATACAGTAAGTTAAACAGAGAAATCAGTGATACTACCGAGGGAGCGACTAGAAGGATTCACCAGCCATGTTCCAGAAGACTGTAAAACTCCATGTTGAAGAAACACCACATTCCTTGGCGTTCTTGAAGGAATTCGATGAAGCTCCAGAATATATCTAAATTTCGATATTAGATACCTAATTAAATTATCATTCAAATCCAATTTTGTGTCAAATAATGTACCCATCTTCCGTCGTTACATGATGAACCTCGACTGGAAAACCCCGATGCTCTATGACTTGCGGCTATACAGGTTTTCCAAGAAGATAGTAAAACCCGATAAACAAAAAATCGTCTAAAAATTCTTTAGAAAAACTCACCGGAGTGTAGGAGCGTTCAACATTTCTGGGTAAGCGATCAAATAACGTAACCCCATTTTTTGTTTTTGTTCGCCACTTTTCTAGAAGTCCACGAGATAAAACGTAGTCGTGGTGCGATTCAGCCGAGCTGTAAATGGCCTTACTTGACCCAATCGTTAACAATGCAAACCACCAACATCTTAGCCGACTAGGCAGCATGACCGTATCTTTTGTGGGGTAGATAGAGACTGGTCGCAGGAGTTGTTGAATTCGGCATACTGTACTGCCACCGAATTTCGATGTCACCAAACGTAGTTAAAGAACATATAACGAAATAGAATTTCCCGACACACTAAAGTCCAAGAAAAACGAAAGATCACGCAAACGCTGTATGAGAAAATCAATCTCTCTATTTAAAATTATTTTCCACGAAAATTTTTTCAATCTTTGAAATTCGGAAGGCTAAATGAGCAACGAGAGACCAGCATAAATCAGGTGGGTTAATTGCTTTTGGAGCACCTAACCCATCGTCTTGAAAAGCTGTCTAACTGCCGAGTTCCATCTAGACAATAAAATCACCGCCCAACGGTTATTTCTCAGTACCCAGCGAGATCTCTTTCAGAATTGGTCACTAAATTTCCAGGAAAATCTAATAATGACCTGAGGGATGTCGTACCAACAAAAATCATAACCGAGGAAGAAAAATTGCTTTCCAATACTTTTATGGCAAAGCAGCAAGAGTCTCTTAGTTGGCAGAGAAAACCAATCTAGCAATTTCAGAGTTCATTCACGGCTTATAGCTTTCTATTACGGCAAAGCCTCGAATACCTCGACATTGGAAATATGTAGTAACTGACAAAGAACAACGGATGTGAGGCAAACTGGTTTTAAGTTTCGCTACTTAGTTGCTAGTTCTTTGAATGATTCATCCGATTAAACTCGGATTACCACAATTGCCACTCGTTACACGCCCACCAATTACATTTTTATCTACACAAGTAACTACGAAAACAAAGAAACCTGATTTTTACAGAACTAGTTTGGCCGCAAGATGCATAGCATTTTACACTTAAAATAAATCCCACCTAAATGGAAAAGACAACCCAAATCAGCTGTTGTGACAGCACTGAAAACTGGCGACAGCAAACGTGTTAGGCAATAACCAAAAAAAAGAACAAAACAAAACAAAACAACCTGTAACTAACCTGTAGGTATGCACTTCAAAAGCGAAGTGACAGGAAAACGAAACATCAAACAACTAGATGAACAAAATCCTCAAATGCCTAACGACCGTAGTCTGCTACAGAGATTATAATTTTGAAAGCCATTTTCTCTTCATCGATTGAAAATATATCTTCTAACTAACAGAATAATGAGAATTGTGTCTGATCGAAAGATTGATTGGTACATTATATCGCGTCAAATCTTTTTAAACGTTAACAATTAAATTATGTGCCTAGGAAAAGTTCTTGTCGCTTATGCGTTGATTCGGCTTATGGTGCCGGCAAAAGGGCAACAACTTTGTCGTACAGTCTTTCTTTCACGTCAATTCCCTAAAGGAAAACAAGAGATTTAGAGCAATAGCAAGGCTTAGCATAATTTTCCCTACAAATAGGAAATCCAAGTGGTTGTAGTCAATAAGACGAGTAGAGCCTTTCAGGTTTCCCAATTGTGTCAAAAGCCAATCTACGTCCTGTACGATTTGTATACTGTTAATTTGGAATATACTATCTACAACTACATATGTTTAAAAAATGAGAAATGTTTACGCACCAATGGAGTTACAACTCGATCAGCTCCTCCTGAAAAGACGTACACCTGTTTTTAAAAAGTGTTTGAAAAGATGCTAATTCTTTAAAACATATGCGGGCAATTAAAGTACCGGAACTGTAACATTTCTCAGGTCGTACGTCCATGGTTTGTGAGATCCATACCGCAACATGTTACCCTCTCGACCAAAATCATAAGCCTGAAGTGTTTTACCTATGAAAAAGGTAATCAGATTTGAATGTGTCAACTACCACTAATTCTTGAAACGTGTTGCTAAATTAATTTACCTGCGTTGTAATTTTGCGCAAATTGCGCAATAACTTTCACCGATGTCCCGCGCATAAGGTTCGCGTTAAATAGTGGAATCATATCCTAAATAAACATTAAGACATAAAAAACTGCTTTCATTTATTTAATGAAAATCGTATTTTGTAATATTTTACGGGGTCTAAATTTTTGCTAGGTCCAACGAAAATGTTGTAAAAATAGTCAATGCAAAACTGCGCTTGCGTGCGAGTTTGCTCGCAAAAAGATTTGAAAATTTGGTCGCCTAAACCGTCGGTGTCAAACCATCCATAAACACCCATGAAATCCAACGCACGCTGCGAAAAAATGAGATTATTATTGATTGTCAAAGCAACTGGTAATTTACCTTTCACCTTGAGATAATCAACCCATGGAGCAAAAACGCGCAGAACCTCGATAGCAGCGTGAGCAAAAGTAGAAAGTGGCGCAAGGGCAATCTGATAAATTGTAAGAAGCTTTAATAAAATGTCAGTGATCAAAATAATCCAAAATTACGAACCACGATATCTATTTTCGAATTAAGATCTTGATGTTTGACCGCTCCCATAAAAACTGCAGCACTTCCTAATGAGTACCCTATATAGGATAGTCGTGGTTGGCCAGTAAATTTCAGTACGTAGTCGATCGATGATGTGATGTCATGATTTCCCAATTCATCCCAGCTTAATTAAAATAAACACGCTAAAATTTTACGGAAAAAAAAATAGAGTGTTGTTGTGTGAATAAGCTTACCTGAATTTCCAAAATTCGGCTGTGCTGGGATTAAGCGTTGTATGTCTCCTGGAAAACGTGTTCCCACGGAAGTTTCCCAGCCATACATCGTACGATCTGTCTGCTAATAGAAATGCTGTGGTGCACGGGCCATTCCGTCAACATTGATTCATTGAGCAAGTGTTTTGTAAATCAAATTATTTGAAGAATTGTTGTAGCAAAACGCAGAGACACGTTGCTACAATTACCGAGAGAACGACTAGTAGGATTAGCCGTCCAGACTCCAGAATTTTGCAACACCCCGTGCTGCAAGAAAACCACCTTCTTTGGAGTCGTTGAAGAATTTGGTGGAATTCGATGAAGTTCCAATACGTATCTATAAAATTGCATCCTTAGTTGCACAACAATCAAAATCTCTGTTTGCTTCATATTTTAGGTACCCATCATCAGTAGTAACTTGGTGAATTTCAACTGGGTAGCCTCGGTTTTTGATGACTTGCGGCTGCGTAATATCAATTCAGAAAGAGCCATTACATGTTTAAAAGATACTGTATATCTTCACTTATTTTCTTAAAAACTTACTGGTGTGTAAGAGCGTTCTTCATTAGTAGGTAGCCGGTCAAATAGCCTAACTTTGTATTCTTCCGCTTTCTTTCGCCAACTTTTGACCAGTGCACGTTTTATAATTGAGTCTTGATGTTGTCCAACACAGTCGTTACTAATTAAAGTAAAGGTAAATAGTGCTAACCAGAAACACTTAGGCGGGTCAAGAATCATGACGGGATCTGCACTGGGACAAACACCGTAAGAGACTGTCTACTTCGGAGCAGTATACTTGTCGTCAAACCCTAGCGAGAATAATCATAATAATCACCAAAAAAATTTTTTTTTAATCAAGCAAACGAGATAAAAAAAAAAATGCAGTAAAACAAGATAAATAGAAGCATCGATAAATAAATAAAACAATGCCTGAGAACAGTTAGATAGACTCCAAAATGTAAGAATTCAAATACAATCTTATACATTTTTTTATAACTCGGAAATTGGGTTGCATTTTAATTGGTCAATTGGAAAATAGATAAACTACCAAATGCCATTATTGCTACGCAATGGAGTTTTGTCGCAAAAATCCGATAACCACCTGTACACCGCACAATCGGAAAGGAGTATGGAATTCATGGAACTTGATTGGGTTACAAAGGACTTCAAGAATGCCAGAATTCCACCGTTTCTTTCTCCTTTTAATAAAAACTATTTAGATTTGTTTAACGAAGAGGAGTTTAGTGAACTTTCAAAGAATGTCTACGAAGTACTTTGTGAAATTCAGATGTTCAACAGAAGAATTTCGTTGCAGAAACACTGGAAAACGAGCCACGTCTCAAGTTACTTATTAACTGCTCAAAACTTTAATAAGTTTACGTAATGTTTAGTCTGGTGCCACGTCATAATGTCTCTAACATTATTCATGGAAACTGTCTTTACTCAGTGTGTTAGCACTCGGCCATGATCAAACTTGATTTCATAGGAAACTTCACTACCATCAATTTACCCATCGAAAATTTTTAATCGTTTCACAAAATGAAAGCTTTTTGACACCACATAAGAATATAGAATTCATCTGATCTCAAGAAAACACGTGACGCAACAAGCAAGCATTTTGCATTAACTGTTGATCACTTGGACTGATGGATGTCGTCGGTAAACTGGTGCATGTCAAGACATTTTGTATCAATTTATATGGGGCGTCTATGACTTCTCAGTCGACGATGACTGCTCTCCTTTCCAAAGGAGTAAGGGCAAGAAAAATAAAAAAATAGGGAAAAAAAAACAAACCAGAACTACGGAATTCAAAAGACAAAAGAACGAAATATAAGGAGCAATGAACTCACCCAAGTAGTACGTTAGGACTTTTTGAAGACACATGGAATCCACGATTTTCTAGGTGAAAAGAAGTCATGAAAGGAAGTGTCCCTGAGTCCGGTCATGTTTACGGTTAGTAACTGGACTTTAAGGCTATAATTGGTGAAACATATACCATTTTTCAATAATGGCATTTGGCAAGATTCTACAATGGGAAAATGGTACATATTTGACAACGAATTCGCTCCTAACTGATGCAAATTTGTTGTTGTTGCATGCTTATATATTATGTCAAACTTCATCTGCTGTGATTTTGAGTAATCCCTAAACATTTGCCTGCAGGGATCACATAAATCAATAAGATTGGATGAAGGTTATTGCTAGGAGGAGGTCCAGATCTACTGAAATGATAAGGATGGGTGAAAGCTCCATAACATTTAAAAGTACCCCACACTTTGCCTTTGGCATTCCTTTGCCTTATTCGTTTTATCTCACTAACGAAGCAGACTCAGCCGATGTTTTTCGTTGCAGTCTACGAGAAGTTGTGTGGAGACGTGACTTACCATTTTGGAGTTCTGATCAGGTTTTTGTTTTCTGCTCTACAAGGCCAGGATAAAAATTATCTGGAATAGTTGCAAAACTAGTGCTGTGAGTGTCGGATTGTTAGTAGCTTGGCAATTCAGCTTTTTTTTGTAATGGGATTTCTCAATAAGGATCAGATAGAGCAAGTACTGAATTAAATTTCGTTGTCACATACCTTTGGCGAATTTCAGTCATTTCCGTCTGCATAATTACATCTAGTTTCATAACGATGGATATTTGATCATCAACAATTTCTTGACCGATGAAGATGTGGCTTCCTTGCGGAAAGCCATAGCAACTATTATCGATGATTTCCAACCGGATCAGCACAGGAGTGTTTTCACAACAACGGACACTCCTAAACAAGTGAATTATTTGTCAATACGGCGGCAACGTTTAAACTAACACTTTGGCATGTTTGATTGATTTGCTGATCGTTTAGGCCCGTGATACTTACTTTCTGGAAAGTGGTGACAAGATTCGCTATTTCTTCGAAGAAGGCGCTTTAAATGAAAATGGGGAGCTAATTGTGGAGAAAGATCGTTCCCTCAACAAGATTGGCCATGTCCGTAAAACAATGCAATAGCTTTTACCTTAATCGTCTGCAGTATTACGCGTTCTTTTATTTTATGCAAAAGGCTTTGCATTGGCTTGACCCGGATTTTAAACGCGTGACTTTCAGTCCCGAAGTCAAAGAATCGCTTAAGGACATTGGGTTCAAAGATCCTGCTATCGCTCAGAGCATGTGTGATTAAAATAACTTTCCAAAGATAAATAAAAGGCAGTACTAATAATTTTTTCTTTGCCCGCCAAAGGTACATTTTCAAGCAGCCTGGGATCGGCGGCGAAGGTTTTAACAACAATTTCATTGTTGTTGAAAAATAAGAATCTTAAAACTCTAATCACTTTTAATCTTTAGTTTCGCCTCATCAAGATTCTACCTTTATCCATACGGAACCCATGAAGATAGTTGGTATGTGGTTTGCGCTGGAGGATGTGACTTTAGAGAACGGCTGTCTATGGTTTATTCCCGGGTCGCACAAGGAAGGAATAAGTAGAAGATTCATCCGTAATCCTGATGAAAGCTCGCCAAACTTCACTATCTACACTGATCCTAATCCTGACTACGATGAAACAAAATTCATACCAGGACCTGTTCCAAAAGGTAGAGCACGTATAAAAGGAAACAATTATAAACAGTTGTAACGGTTACTTAAAATACTCTCAAGGTTCTATGGTACTAATCCACGGAGAAGTCGTACACAAGAGTGAACGAAATCTGTCGCAGAATTCCCGACACATTTACACATTCCACGTGATTGAACGAGAGAATACAACATACTCATCAGACAACTGGCTTCAGCCAACAGAGAAGCTTCCATTTCCAGGAGTATTCGATAACTAACCAGAATATTTCGTTGGACAATTTATTGAATTTGCTCTCGTTGCCTTCAAGTTCAATACATATCCAGTTTAGCCAGCTTATTTACGATAGACCCATTTTGACAAACTATACACCAAGTTTTTTTTTCGGAAAATTTAAAGAATTTCCTGGGTTGTTGGCAGAAGGAGCGCAGAATCACATTTCTGCTATTTAAATTCTAATTTAAACTAGGGACGTGTGTCAGGCATTTCATGCCTGACTTTTACCAGTTGAATTAATTAGCAGATTTTCCATCACATCGGACAGGTTTTTCGAATCATGCTGTGGAAGAAGGCCCAACAGCAGAGCTAGTTTGGCTGCTAGTATGCCTTTGTTCGTTTCGGTTACTTTATCGTCGTCGGGCATCATCTTTAAAACAGATATGTCCAATATTGTTTGTAACAAGTTGGAAGGATAGAGATATAATATTTAATAAAAGGCTGATCTTACTTTGTCAGCTACGTGAAGAGTGACGAGTCCTTTAGAAGAAACGTGGAAAGTAGAAAATCCATCATACCAACTAGAAAAAAAGAAGATGAGATCAATTTTGGTAGATAAATAAATAGGTAAAAAGCGATTATTGCTTGTTTTGTTTTTTCTTCATTTTGTTACCTTTCCTGCTTTTGCAGAACCTCTTTCCATTGCCACAGCTTATAGCGCCAAAATTGCAAGAGAACTTTCAGTCCTGAGATGCCACATATGCGCCAACGAACTTTAATGGTGCCTTCTTCGGGATGCTGAGTTATTTTTAAAATCTCGAAACGGACGTAGGCATATTTCAGATGTCCAACACATCGAAGAAGTGCCACTTCTTTTACGTAATTGTAGAGGCCCCTAAAAGAGAAAATGTTATTAAGCTATAAGGTTGTTGTAGCATTTTTATATGTAATTTCTTACACTGTGCGTGTACCCCTAATTCGATTTTCAAAAACAATGTCGGGGCTATAAATTTGGTAATTCATGGGTTGAATAAATAATTTGGGTAACTATACAAAGGGCATTCTGTTATTTTTAATCCAGTGAGTTCTATGAAAACAACAGTTCTTACCGTGGTACTGAGAACGTCAAATACATGCTGTAACTGTGACGGCGATGGTAATCCTTGATTTTCTATGTTGTTGGAACTTTTCTGTGGAGTATCCCCAGTTGAAAGCAAAAGCTTTTCATTACAAGACAATTGACTACAAAAATAAGCTGAAAAACTAGGCTGATCCACAGTCATCGAAACTAAAGTTTGTTGAATTTGGTCATCTTCAAAGCTCAAATGGCAATCCTGTATTTGATCTTGCCCCAGACAGAAGTCTCTGTGAGCTCTAAATTGCCTTACAAAGTCATTTGCTTGAATGTGTTGCTGTAGACTAACTGCTGTATAGCGCTTCCCAAGCACCTTTGGATTACGTTCCAATTGTAATGGCTTGTCAACCATTTGGGTCAAAATTTGATTTTCGCTAGAAAGAGAATCTTCTAAAGTGTCGAAACAAGTAATGGCTAATGCCTGGAAAATAAAAATAAAAATTAGAATTTTCAATAAAGCTTAGACTAATAGTGATTCACCTTTGGTTTATCTACATAGCATTGTAACCGGTTAAAGCCTTTTTTATGAGCTCCATAAACACGATTACTTGCAACTAATTCAACCGACTGGTTGCTTTTCGTCCAAACCATCGGATTTGTTGTGGGATACGAGGCCCGGAGCGAAATACAACGGAAACCGGAAGCCATTGTACACTAGAAGTTTTTTTGCATAGAAAACTGAGAAAGCGTACTTCACAGAAAATCTTTTTACTTTAATGTAATTTAAAGAGATACATGAATGTAACCTAAACCATACGTCAACAACGTGTTTAGTGCAACTAAACTACGTTTTAACAACTAGCAGCTAGCAGCAAGCAGCAACATTAACAGCAGTCGACGAATGAAGAATTTCTGTCTGCTACCGGGAACTTATTTATTTTGTGCCACAACATTTTCGGGAAAATGTCGTTGTTCGGCGTACTCCGGAAGTTACCTAGTTTTAATGCAATACATTGCCATATAAAGTAAGACAAGTTATATCCCTGAATAGGGTTAACTTTATTTACTGTTGTGTCCATTGTAGCTTTTTGGGCCGAATTGCTCGACAACAACCTTATAGCATGTATCAGCCATTCGTCAAAGAGCCAACATACAGCATCGAGAAACTGGACCAGTTGATTGAATCGGGAGAAGCGAAAAAACGTGAATTCGTTCCTGTAAAAGCGGCAAGAAGTGACCATAATGTTTCAGTTTTTCATGATGAATTAACAAGGTAAGACTTTTAAAGCAATAGTCTAGCATCAACACCTAACTTTTCGGTTTCGGTCCCAAGCAAATTCATCAATATGGTTATGGAAAAAGGCCATAAGGAAGTAGCAACAAAATTGGTTGAAACGGTAAAATACCATTAAAACTATATATTGCAAATATATCCTAATAAAGTTGATATATATGTATAAAACTTTTGTAGGCCTATATGAAAATCAAGCAGATGCAGCTCGCAAAATACTACAAAGCTACAACAGATGCAGAAAGAGCTGAAATTGAATTGAACCCTATTGTCATATTTCATAAAGCTTTAGAAAATTGTAAACCTGTACTTCAATTGACACCTATCAAACGAGGTGGTGCAACATATCAAGTTCCCATCCCCATCACGGAAAACCGTGCCCGGTTCCTTGCCATGAAATGGATGATTCTGGAATCCAGAGAAAAAGAAAGGACGGTACACTTTCCTGAAAGGCTTGCATATGAGCTACTAGAAGCTTTCAATAATACTGGCAAAGTGGTTAAGAGGAAACAAGATTTGCATAAACAATGTGAAACTAACAGGGCATATGCTCATTATCGTTGGGGATAACTAAAGCTAACAATTTTTCATATTACTTATTACTTGTAGTTGTTAATACACATTTTCAAGAAAAGGTTCTTTAGTGCCTTACCCTTCTTTTCTTGATTTTATAAGTTTATAGTTTCAGCGCGGCAGTGCCTCTGGCCCTCTGCCTCTGGGGGAAAAATGCTGCTGGCCTAGAGAGAAAGGGCTTGATGACTTGGCATAACAAGAATCAAAGTCAAGGAGACCAAATAAAAAATACAAAAAACAAAACAAGCGGGCATGTTTTCAGGTACTGAAAAAGCAAAAGCTTTTCGTTTATTACTAATCATTAATTCGAAAATGCAAATGTACTCATGTTTTCTAACATTCTGAATGAAAAGTGAAACATTTTTGAACTTTCAAGGTTCATGCCAGATGCATGTGGTAATATAAATTTTTACATTTCCTTCTAGTTTTTTCTCCTATTTGTACAATATTCTTCGTGACACATGAGCATTAGAACATTCCAGAAAATGAGTAATTCAAGTATTTACTTCAAGAAACTAAATGCAAAAGTTGGGGAGCCTCCAAGAAAAAGAAAATGTAAATCAGTTCCTCACCTGCTACCAGTTGTCTTACCTTCATCTCCACCATCTATCAAAACCCGATTGGGAAACGAATTTTTCAACCAAGAAAGCTCTCTCCTGGCAAATGCCTTACTGGGTAAAGTCCTTGTGAGGCAGATAAACGATGAGGAGCATATCTGTGGTAGAATAGTAGAAACTGAAGCATATTTGGGCATGGTGGATAAAGCTGCTCATTCAAGTTGTAAACGTTCGGTGCGTACCGAGCCGATGTTTATGAAGCCTGGGACTGTATACGTCTTTTCTATCTATGGAATGTATCACTGTTTCAACATCTCGAGCGGAGGCGATGGGACAGCCGTTCTTTTACGTGCCATAGAACCCCTTTCTGGATTAGAACGAATGCAACAGATCCGCTCCGAGTCTCAAAAGAAGTCGTGCCATCGTCTACCGACACACCAATTATGCAACGGCCCTTCTAAATTGTGCCTTTCGTTCGGTATCACAAAGGAATTGAATAAGGTGGACCTAGCGGATCCCTCGTCTATAATCTGGATAGAAGACTGGAGTCCTCAACCAGAATTTGTTACCGTAACATCGACTAGGATTGGTTTAAGTAAAAAAGCTGCCGAGTGGATTGATGCTCCATTAAGGTTTTACATAGCGGATTCTAAGAGCGTCAGCGTCCTTGATAAATCAAAGATAACATAAAAATCACTAGTAAAATTTGTGTTACGTCTATTCTCTCTCGGAGTATATGTTGTCCAAGAATAAACTAAATCCTGTGTTAAATCGTTAATAAAGATTCTTCAAACGTTTGCAGTACTTTTGCTTGATAGATTGTGCCACGTGTCCTAAGAACTTGCCCAAAGGGAAACGTTTCCGGTAATATAACAATACAGATCCTATTGTCCGGCATACCAATAGCAAATTTTAAAATATCCAACTTCGTAATAACGCCGAGTTTTATTTCAAAAGGGAAACGTGGTACAAATTTAATAAACCGATGGCGGTTACGATGATTGTTAAATTTGAATGGTGTTCTACGGCCGTAGAACACCATCAGGATCGACGGCCATATTGAAGGGCCAGAACTCTGTCGAGGCAGTTGCATCTTCATCACGCTCTCCAACACTTGACGAAATAAAGCTGTAAAACACCCATTTTGCAAGAAAAAAACTCAAACATGGCTAACACTGCTTCTCAGAAAGATTTGCTCGATACTATTTGGCATTTTACTCGTGGTTTTATCGGTAAAGAATTACTTTCAGAGAGCAAACTCGTACCAGTTCCCTACCTCTCGAATGCTGATGATTTCGGCCTCTTCTCAGTTTTCGTCAAGAGCAAATCGGTAACTACTTTATTTTCACAAACGGCCAATAAACCTCAAAATAAAAATGTTTGTCCCAAGGAAAACGTAAGTCAAAAGATTAAGCATTCGCTGGCGAGTGCTTGTTACCATGTAATTGGCCACGTTTCCGAAGTCTTTGAGCTGGAAAAAACTGACCTTGATCGTTTGTTGAACAGCGCTAAACCACACACAGAGGACGTCGGCAATCAGTCCGAAAAGGTACATTAACAGCTTTGTGCATTCTTCGTTTCATTTTAATATTATTTTCAACATGCTCAGTGGGAGAAGGACATCGATTTGGGATTCAAGTCAGTACATTTGACTGTCGAAGGGCTTCACAAATTTCTCATCCCGCTGAATTTGAGTGAAGGAGACCTTTGCCTGAAGCAAAATATTCCTGGTACGTAAACAGGCAGAACATTACGGAGGCATGTGGAGTAAATTAAGTTTTCATCGATTTTAGATCTGGTCGGCGCCAAAAGCGTGTACATCATTACAGATGTAATGAAGGCCAGTCGCGTTACAGCATGTGTTACGAGCGATGACGTCACGATGGAAAGAGTTTCTGCTGTTTCTGTTCCAATAGGATTTGGCTATTCGAAATTCCGATTGACTCCCGAGGGACTCGTTGCTGAACAGGTTTCATTTTGTTTGTTCTTACCCTCGAGGGCATCAAATAACGTTTTGTGCTTTTGAAAAAATACTTAATACCACAGATGAAATGCAAGCCTGCTTTTCTCGGCAAATGGGTTGTTGTGATTAATCAACCTTCCGAACCCCTCAAAAAATATATCACTCGACTCTCAAAACTCAAATCCTTTTTTCCCGACGTAAATACTCCTATTTTGCAAGAAAAAAACTCAAACATGGCTAACACTGCTTCTCAGAAAGATTTGCTCGATACTATTTGGCATTTTACTCGTGGTTTTATCGGTAAAGAATTACTTTCAGAGAGCAAACTCGTACCAGTTCCCTACCTCTCGAATGCTGATGATTTCGGCCTCTTCTCAGTTTTCGTCAAGAGCAAATCGGTAACTACTTTATTTTCACAAATGGCCAATAAACCTCAAAATAAAAATGTTTGTCCCAAGGAAAACGTAAGTCAAAAGATTAAGCATTCGCTGGCGAGTGCTTGTTACCATGTAATTGGCCACGTTTCCGAAGTCATTGAGCTGGAAAAAACTGACCTTGATCGTTTGTTGAACAGCGCTAAACCACACACAGAGGACGTCGGCAATCAGTCCGAAAAGGTACATTAACAGCTTTGTGCATTCTTCGTTTCATTTTAATATTATTTTCAACATGCTCAGTGGGAGAAGGAAATCGATTTCGGATCATATTCGTTACATTTGACTGTCGAAGGGCTTCACAAATTTCTCATCCCGCTAAATTTGAGTGAAGGAGACCTTTTCCTGAAGCAAAATATTCCTGGTACGTAAACAGGCAGAACATTACGGAGGCATGTGGAGTAAATTAAGTTTTCATCGATTTTAGATCTGGTCGGCGCCAAAAGCGTGTACATCATTACAGATGTAATGAAGGCCAGTCGCGTTACAGCATGTGTTACGAGCGATGACGACACGATGGAAAGAGTTTCTGCTGTTTCTGTTCCAATAGGATTTGGCTATTCGAAATTCCGATTGACTGCCGAGGGACTCGTTGCTGAACAGGTTTCATTTTGTTTGTTCTTACCCTGGAGGGCATCAAATAACGTTTTGTGCTTTTGAAAAAATACTTAATACCACAGATGAAATGCAAGCCTGCTATCCTCGGCAAATGGGTTGTTGTGATTAATCAACTCTCCGAACCCCTCAAAAAATACATACTGCGAATGTCAAATCTCAAATCCTAGTTTTCCGGCGTATGACGCTAAAAGTGATTTCTTTTAAACTGTTTAAACATTTCGAAACGTTCCTACTGGCGATATTTTCAAAATTTTTACTTACTAACTTTTTTACTTTCGACTCGCTCTGTTACTGCCACACGCCGTCCCATTCGCCATATTTGTGTGTCCTATTCGAGTTCAATACAAAATAATTACAAATACCTCACAATGTTTTGCAAACCTAAGAATACGTGTCATTTCCAATCTTTCTCTCTGGCATGTATACAGCATTTACTGGCAAAGGTATAGTGATATTTACAAACAAACAATTGTCGGGTATAACGAAGAACAGGTAAAATGGATTTACGGTTGTTTTTTTGGTTTTTGTTGCAAACTGTCATTTGGTGAGCACGGGGGCTTTGCGTTCAACCTGAGTTGAAGCTATTTGAAATATATAAATTATTTAAGATTTGAAAAACAGGGATACTGTACGGCCTCGTAACGAAACAATTCATAACAGCAACTTGTTGACCACGATCAGGAGAATAATGGCAGTGAGTTGCTGGGGCCAGCATGGTAACAAAGGTAAACCTGCATCCAATGGCAACAGTTAAGTATCAACATACATTTGAGTTTGAATAGACACAAAAGTATTGATAGTTTATTTTCGTGACAGTTTTGCATCAGTTACCTGAGTTACGGACTGTTGATTGGCGTCCAGTTGAATAAGAATTGTTGCTGATAAACTGAACCCGATTTCCTTGTTGCCACGTACTCGTGCTGGGTTTAGCAGTAGATCGAGGAATCACCGTCGTTTTCTGTGGCGTAGTCGGTGGTGATTCAACACTAGGAAAATCTATTCAAAACATTTCGTTACATTGCGTCATTTTAGAACTCCTCATTCGAGACCCACCTTCAACAATCATCTCGTTATTTGAATTATCCGGTTCCGTTTCTGTTGGTTAAAAATCAATCATTTAAAAAGTTGTCTTAAAGATGTCATTAATTATCAAACGAACCCATTAGCTGGACTGATCCTTCTGCTTCGCCAAGAGAATTTTTGGCCACACATCGATAAGTGCCGATATCTTTGGCTTCAAACGATTGGATAGTCAAGTTCATATGCGTCCGATAGCCGCTACTGGTCGAATCGGCGTGAATCCTGCGACTAGGTAACAATACGAGATCCGATTCGGGCGGGCCGCCAGCCGTTCGAGCCCAGTAAGTAATAGCCTTCGGTTGAGCTTCAGTGAAACAATCGAATGTCACGGAACCTCCTAGTGGCAATCCGACAATTTGAGCTGGAACCCAAACGTTTGGAGGAACTGTCAAATAAACAAATTAAACGTTTCCGTCACTAAAGAAAAATCAACAATCAAAATGACAGTTTCAAAGACAAAAGAACGTCACTCACATTCAACATCGACCCAGATCCTTTTCGAAACAGATGGCGGGACGCCGTTGGATGCGATACACAAATAAGCTCCAGATTCTGTCCGTCCAATCTTATTGAGTGTCAAACTTTCGCCGTCACTCATTACTACATCGGGAACGAAATGTAATGCCATTAACATCATGATGTTGATTGCTGTTTAAACATGAAAATGCCATACCGTCTTTCCTCTTCTCGCCGAGATAAATAGGGCGTCCGTCTTCTCGGCGCCAAGTGACTTTTGGTGCTGGGACTCCATCACCACGACAGGTGAGCGTCAAGCTTAATCCTTCACGGATCGTTATGTGCGACGCAGAGCTGCCAGCATCGACAATCACCGGCGGCACTACAAAAAATGATAAAATATATTAGAAATAGTTCAACAATTTTTGGTGTCGTAAGATGCCGAAAGATTACCGACGACATCAACGATGCCGACTTGCGTGATCATCGGGTTGGAATTGACTTGGCACAAATATCTTCCGGCATCCTCCTTTGTGTTGTTGTTTTTTTGTTATTTCGAAATGAGCAATTCAAAAACGTTAGGAATTTATAAATTTTTTTTTTCAAAAATGTTTCGAAATGAACGAACCGGTTGAGCACCGCGAAGAGTGAGCGTCCAAGTGTTTCGATGAGCATCGTGAGTGGCGCTATAACGAGGAATGCGGGTGACAAGATGTTGATGAATGGCAACAATCATATGACGATCCAAATGGATCCATGCCACCTATACGACAAAACAATTCCAATCAATCATAAACCTACACTTCAGCCCAGTTATTTTTGATTTCTTTTTTAACAATAATAATAATAAAAAAATTTAGAAAACCGAGTTAAATTTTCAGCTTTTTGATGAAAGAGTTATCAACTTTAAAGTTAACGTGAAATTCGTCGTCTGATCTTATAAAAAAAACACTCTAATCATTTGAGAAAGGCAACAAGTGAAAATTTCACGTCGATGACAGGCCAAGAGGAAAATAGTATTTTTTTTCTTTTCAAAGTCAATTTGCCAAAGAAAAGCGCGTTAGCGCTGCCGAGGCAAACGGAAGAAGGAAGCTATTATGAACCTTATTAGCCCCTAAATGCTCTACGGTGCAGGTGAGGCTGGCGTCCCTTCCAATTACGACGGTGGCATTGTTAACAGGCTCTAGGAAAATAGGCGCCTGTTCTCCGCTAACTGTCCCGCTGCTGCCGGCTCCTAAGATAAACGGTGACGAAGATAAGAAAAAATAAGATTAAATAAGAAAAAAAAAATACACATCGTATATATATATATAAAGAAGACTTGACGGGGGGGATGCGACTTTTGATTATTTCTTCATCGCAGCTGTTGGGACGGGGACGCAGATGGGATTCAATCAAGAAGCGAAAGAAGGTGTCGTATAACCCCACCGGGAGAAAGAAAAAAATAAAAATAAAAGGAACAGCGGTGGAGAAAATAGAAATAGAGCTTGGTACATCTGACAGTATAGTACACACGTTTAGATACTATAGCGAACGCAAACTGCGTGATGATGTCGATGACAGTCGTGTAATTGACTGTCATCTTGAATTCTTGCCGTGATCGGGTCTTTACTTACGGCGATATTTAGCCAAGGGCATTTGTTTGCCGCGTGTTGAGGAAATGGGATCTTAAATAGTTTATCCCGTTTCAACCGCTAAATCCCTTTCTAATCTTTCGCATGATTTATTTCATTCATTTCGCGTTCGAACTGTGTTCGCATGAAAAATGTTAATAAAAGACAAATATTTTTTTGAAAAAAGGGAGGGGAAATTTACGACTAGGAAATGACCAAAAATAGTCGCTTCGTATTTGATAGTCTAGGCGATAAATCTTGATGCAGTTCCCAATCTAATGGCTTGTGCGTACGATGACGGATATATATTCTCTAGTTATACCACCTGCGACTCTTCTTTCAACTTCATCTTCTTTATTTTCGATTGAAAAAAATAAATAAATAAAATTCTCTTTCAACTGTGTCGAGCGTCGTCTTGCGTGAACATCTGCTCCTCGTTAAATGCAATTCAAATGAGCGCGCGCCCTATTTCTTTTCAAAAATATCGACCTATATTTATGAGAGCTACAGAAAAACTCTCATATCACTAAAACTCTCTTGTACCTCATCTTTCATTCCGTGTCCGACTCGCTGTTTTCGTCATTCAACAACAACTAAAAATGAATTAAAAACAAAAAAACGTGTCCTGCTACGGAGAGCGGGAAAAAAAAAATATGCTGGCAGCCAGTTATTTCATTCCTCACTGTTGCCTTTATTTTATTATTTTTTTTTTCAAATCATTCAGACAGAATTTGAAATTTGAGAGTTCCAAACACGCCAACGGGCACGACGCAAAAGTGCTATCGTTGGAATGTGTGGCGTGAGGACAAACTAGCCCATCATCGGATTTAAATATAGAGCGCGCGCGGCAGTTGAAAAAGCAAAACCAAATGCGTAAGGCGCCAAGAAGATTTCAAAAATAAAATAAAAAATAAAACGAAAACAAAACGGGGAAAAAAAAAAGGGCAAGCATGTTGAGAACGAAAGATATCACGGTTTGAGCCGTGAAATAAGAAGAAAAATTCTTAGAATCTTCTTATCGTTGCACATTTTTTCGTTCTTCGCACCGTTTTTCATATCGGTTTTTCTCTCTCTATTTTAAGAAATTGTATCAAATGCAGTTGTATCATCAAAGGGAAGCGGCAAGACTTTTAGAGATGATGCTGACACGTGTTTTGCATGTACAAAAACAAGACGCCGCGCCCCTTATTTCACGAAAAAGAGAAACAAAACAAAAATGAAACTTTTTTCTTTTTAAATACAAAACTGTCCGGAATAATGGAAGTATCAATACTACTAACTGTTTAAAAAAAAAAGTGCATGTACTCCGTCAAACTAGATTGAACTTGTCAATGTCTAACAAGTTTTCCGAAAAAAGTTGAGAGCAAAACTTTCAAAGTTAATTTGCTTCCAAACAAGAAATATTACGTACACTAGCTCGTAGAGGTCGGTAGTACCAAACGTGAAAAATCTAACTTTATTCGCAATGATTATATGATTTAAACATTTCGAAGAAAATGTCTATATCCACTTTTGTTTTGACGATTCAAACGAACGGAAAATAACAAAACTATTGCTATGGCCGGAGACGTAATCCATTAAATTGTCTGACCGGTAGTGTCAAAAAAAAAAAGAGGGGGGGAGGGAGGGGAGAAGAATAAAAAGTAATATAATAATAGCAAGTGACAGGTTCCAAGTTGATGCAATGGGTGATGTGTACGATGCTGTCTTTTCGATTTTCTTTGCCGGGCGTGTTTGTCGTATATTTCGATTGAATAAATTTTTTCATAAAACAAAACAAAACAAAACAAAAAAAATATCCCTTTAATTTTTATCCTTTCCATTTTATTTTCATTCGGCATATTTGTGAAATTGGAGGAAGAAAGAAAAAGAAAATGACATTCCATGGAGCGGATTGCTACACTTCAGTGGTTCGTAATGTTTAAACGCAAAGGTAGGTCCTATCGCATCTGATTCTTATTTGTCCTTCTTTTAAGGTGGATTAAGCAATTACAGAAACGTGTGCACAATCAGTTCACTCAACCTTCCGCTATTTAATCCCAAGATGTCTGTATAACAATATGCCTAATAATAACATATACGAGCGTATATAGGTATTACGTGCATTGACTAAGAAAAAGCATTTCAAACCCGAAATAAGCCCGACAACAAACTGTCTGCTTTGCGTGTGTTTATAGCTGGTACAGCAGGTTTGTAACACAAAAGCAAAAAGTCCTTCGCTGTATCTCAAACTTTGCGCTCTGATGAACACAATGGTTTATTAACATCCAAGCCGGCAGTATCAAGATAGAAGGCCTTTATATACGTACCGCGATGCAACATCATCACCTTATCTGAGTTTTCAGATCGCCTCCAAAGAATGAAAAGAGATACGAATTTATAAGGAAAAAAAAGGGGGGGGGAGGTAGCTTACACACGGCCAAAAACTACTGAATTCAACAAAAGAGGAGAATGAAGCGCATCATCATGCACGTTTAAAAAAAAAATGCATAAACAAACACGAGAGAAAAGCCAACCACAAAAACAAAAATCAATAGAGTATTAAGAAACGATGTTGGGTTCTAACTTTTTATTTATTTATTGTTTTGTATTTTACTTGACTCACGACTTTGTGATTGGTGGCCTTTTGTCTTCAACTTTTGTCTAGCTTTGTTTTTAACGAATTATTGATGCGCTCATTCTCATAGTTGGCTCATTGTAGTTCTTGTCCACGTGTTTATTTGATTAGAAAAATCCACCGACTTTTCCCCTGTCTTGTATTCTTTTGCGGATGAATAAACTTTCCCACACTTACATTTCGATGGGCCCCAACAAGTGGACACACCAATAGCCAATCGAACGTCGCAAAAATCCAGACGATTGTTTACCAATGGTATCAAATTCATTGCGACAAAGATATAATCTCATGGTACTAAGCCACAAAGAAACGTGATCGATGTTTGAATTGCGGCTGTTGGAAGTAAATAACAGGTCGCTAACCCGTCGGAAGGTAAACCGCTATACTATAACTGGTACGGCCGTTGTGAATAGCATAGTCGTATCCATATTTCAACTACGGATCAAGACCTATTCCGGATATCTAGGCAGGGATCATTGAACGTGATCCGACAGGCGCAATATGGGGAAAGATGTACATATATAGCAAAGGCCAGTTTCAAATAGAAACAGACGTCAAGATAAGCTGATGTCTTACATTTCTTTTGAGTATAATTAAGCATTACAGAGTCATCAGCGTACGTCAAACTTCTTGTTAAAAGAAAATAAATTTTTAATCGATAAATTAAAATTCAATAGGTCATTAATGAAGCGACTCCACTAAATCGGCAAATTGAGTGCAGAAAAACTGAAAGAAAAGGGCAAAACAATTTAATAATGAGTCCTTGATTGGAGGATGTCTTAGAGCGAGATTTTTTGTTTGTTTTTTAGACAGTCTCTTTTGTAAATAATACATCGTTCACAGTGTACGTGGAACCTTGTCTCTGTTGCATTATTTCGTGCGTGATTAGCAGTTGCGTACGCGATTGTTTTAGCCTTGTTTGCTGCACGCTCCATGATCTTATCATTTCTATTGGTTGATGATGTTGCACATAATGAATTCCCCCGTCGGCGTATTTACAACAAGTTGCGCTCGTCCCTCTTTCTCTACCTTCCTCAATTCGAAAATAAACAAAACGAAGAAGAAAATTACGTTCATCGTGTTCGCTCATCTTGCGCGAAAAAAAAAAATCCCTTTATACGCTCGAGTGCCTACGTGCAAACAGCGTGTGTGTATCTTGTGACAAAACAACATTATTAAGCCCCTTTAGATGGCAGACCTTTCTAAATTGCGACATTGCCTATATAAAGCCGGCGAATACGTAACGAATCTCTTGGCTACGGTTCATTAATGTGTAATTGCCCTATCTCTTGAAATGTCCACGAGGGTCCGAGCCTTTAAAGTCTGTAAACCTGACAGCTCAATTAACAGAGTTGACAAGTTTCAAAGAATTAAAAACATACAGGTGCAATTAGAAGTAGGACAACAATATGGTGGATGGACAAACACAAATCCCCCTCGATGTTATTACATTTTTTTTGAAGAACCCACAGGAGTCCTCTTCGAATAAGAGGAACAACTTGTATGTCTTCTATCATTCTGATGAAGCAAAGCCACACAGATTTTCATTAGCTCATACGCAATCCGATCTGCTCTTTCGAAGAATTTCAAAATATCAAAAACCATTTGACGTACCGCATTTCCTCCCACGCTTAGACACATCACTCTTGTACTTAAAGACCAAACGGGAGCGGGAAAAAGGGGGGGAATCCTACAAGTGTCTGAGCTTACGGTCTATTCCCTCTACGATCCCGAAAGGTCAAAATGGCTTTTCAAACCACAAGCAAAGAAAAGTCCAATCGTCTTCTTCTTGTCAAACATTACAACGGCATTTTAAATAAAATAAATTCAACTTACCAAACACAGTGAACGATTGGAGTAACAAATGAAAGACGATAAAAACGATCGTCATCCTTCGGTTTTAAAAAGAAATAAAAATCTATAGCCGCATATCCCACGGACTACAAATTTCCTTCTGTTTGAAAACGTAATAATACCAACAACTGTCAAAACACAAAACGATTCGAAATTCTTTTTTTTTTTTCTCACGAACTAACCAGTTTCAAGGGCAAAAGACACGTCTGTCTACGACGGCGGACGATACGGGATTGAACTAAATTTGAAGAGGAGGACGTGGCATATAAGCGTATAATACAAACACAGCAGAAAAGGGGCGACTATACGACTCCCCCTCAAAAGTCAAACACGGTTAGAAAGAAAAAAAAGCGGGGGGGAGACAGAGACCGGCTGGATGACTTATACATGGCACACAACGGGTGGTTAATGGGCATAGTGTGTATAGCTCGTGAGGCGCATGCTCCTTACACACACTTCAACAAAAAGGGGAACTGTCAGACAAGAGCGACAAAACTAGTCATTTTCTGTAGCGGTCGTGTGGAACGATCCGCGTTCAGGATCTCATCAGATTTTTGTCTTTTTTTTTTTTTTTCTCTATAAAACTTTTATTCTTTTTACCTTTAGCAGAACGTCCCTGAACTAACACGTTCCTTATTTTTTTACAAGGACAAAACTTGGCGGTCATGTATGTCAGCGACGTCTTAATGAGAACTGTCCAATCCAACGCGGTTATGAACAAACCCCAACCAAAAAGGACATCAACATCCAATCATCTCCCCTCCTTGAACTTTTGATGCAAGACCTCATCACAAAATTGTTGTATACATTTATAAAGATAAAGCAGCACATCTAGCGGGAGATAAAATGACTATAAAAATTAAGTTAACGCCTGTTAAAAGAGATAATCTATGCCAGTTTTTTCCCAAACATCAGCGCCTCCTCAATCATCTATCCATCTGCTTATGTGGATTCCATTTCATTTTTTTTCCCCAAGACTTGACAAGAAGCTAAGAAATCTTTGGCTATGGTAAAACAGATGTCCATACCCTCCCAAGAAAAAAGCCATCGTCGCCCAGCAAAAAGAGTCCGACGGTTGAGTAATGATCAATCGGTCGTCGACGACGTCAACCCTCCCCCTCACCTTATACCTAAAAGAAAGAAGAACAAAAAAAAAGGCGTCGGTTAGCCGCAGGGCATATCCTAAAATTAGAGCGTGAAATAACTTTTGACTGTGAAACATCCATTTTCAAAACAAAACAAAACAAAAATAATTTTTTTTTGAAGTATTTCAAACGGCATAGAAAATAATTGTCATTTCTGTCCAGAAAAAGTCCCCCGTGAAAACTTTTTTTTCCCTGGCGAAATCACGCAACGCTGTTTCCATGTACTTTGCACACACACACAAAAAAAAAGTGCGTTGGGAATGGATATTATTGTAGCTGCGTGACAAACGTTAGCGGCGAGTTCACGCGCTGGACGTGACGGCCAGCGCACGTCAGCTACCCATTAGGATTAGATCAGCCATATAGTTTGTGCATAAAATAACATCAACTATACGCAGTCAAGTGTTTCTTTTTTCTGTGGGCAAGTGAGATGGCAAAACTAGCCGCGAATTTAAACGGTCTAATGATCGATGAAATGCAACTGCGACACTTCAATTTGACGTCCTTCTTTTTATTTTTTGAATGTTGAAAAAACCTTTCCCCTCCAAAGGATTTAAATCCATCAATAATTAAAATTGCATCGGCAACGATCGACAAGAGAAATGCCCTTTTTATTCAAACCAATCGGCTTTTGACTGTTCAACGTCATCCAACTACTTTTGAATAGTAAAAAACAAAAATACATCCTACGATCGATTGAACTTTTCTCCTTCGAACTTGTCACATTTTCATTGTAATAGAATCTTATCTATTCAAAAGAGAAGCAGAAAATGTAATGAAAAGGGAGCCGTGTAAATCAGGCGGGGGAAAAAAAAGGGCGTAGGCTCTGCGAGGAAGAAAGGGGGAAAAAGAAATTCACATAAATCAGGACGTCCACATTTTTCATCGTTGTCCGATTCATCAGACAACTGAGCCGCTGATGTCTTTTCTTTTACGGTGTTGCACAGACAGTGGCTTGCGCTTAGTAAAAAAGAAAACAAAAATGAACGACACGGAATATGGAATAATAAGAGACAAAAGATAATAAAGTGGTTACATGTGTGCCGTTCGTTCATCTTTGTATCAAATAGTAAAAAACAAAACAAAAAGCAGGCCACAAAAGAATGTCTAATAGAGATAAAGAAGACACACAAATACAAACCAAGAGAAAAACAAATCTATGATGTAGCATATCAAAAGAGTAAAGGGATAAATTGCGACTTGGTAATATAAACAAGGTCTCTCATCCTAGACACACAAACCCAGTGTGTACAGTATATAAATACATGTATTATTCCATTATTGCATATAGAGGCAACGAGCGTATGAAAAAGATGGCGACTATTACGACCTCTTTACCAAGGAGGAAAAAAAATAAATAAATAAAAAATAAAAACATTTTTTATTTTTTCGAAGGATGGGGGCGAAGCGAAAATGCCTAAAGATGGAAAGAAATCCTATTGGGAGTCGTGCATCATGCTTTAGACGACGGCCAAGGGAGAAAAACGATGTCAGCAGAGCCCCGGCTGCGGCCAAAGGTGGCTCTATAAAGTCTTATATATATAAATATACGTCGTGAAACGGATGAGAAGAGATGGACAGCAACTATATCTTTTCTTTTCTTCTTCTAGTTTCTCTACTGCCATATACATCGTACTGTCCATTTCGTTACGTATAAATAAATGTCGAATACACGCAGCAAAATACTGAAATGAAAAATTGGGAAATAAACGCAGCAGTGGAAGGTTGGGGGAAAAAAAAGACGCGCAATTTTTTTTTTTTGCCAATTTCAAATGGCAGCGGTTTAAAGTCTGCGCCCAAATAAAAGAGGACTTTGTTCAGGTATACGTCAGATGATTCAACTTTTGAAACTTTGATGAAAAAAAGTCAACTTTCTTCCGACATTTCGCTGAGATAAAGGCCAACAGAAAGATGGGAGATAAATCAATATCGTAATTCGCGGAGGAAGTCAAAAAAAAAAAAGGTAATCATTTAATGAAACCCAGCGTTTATTGAAAAGATCCTTTACTTCCTATAGAATTTTATGTGCCCCAAAAATTAAAAGAGATGCACAGCTATTCGCTTGGCTTTAGCGGTCATTTGAACGCGGGAAGCGTCAGACCCAACACGAATTAACGTACACCCCACCAGGCAAATAAAAAGCTAAAAACACATTTTTTTTTTTAGATTACACTGTAAAAGTATTCCCAAATACGCAATTTGAAAGAGCAAAAAAAATAAAATAAAAGTTCATTATTATAAATACGCACGAATTAGACGCGCGCAAAATAAAAGAATCGGTGGGCAGAACTGCCAGACGAGGGGGAAAATAAAACTAGTTGGGATGTTGCGCCTTTTTTGTGTGTGTGTGTGGCCCCAACTTGTTGGATTGTTAAATAGATACACCACCCGCGCACACAGTTTCCCCAAGTTTCGAGACTATCGTCATTTCCGGTCGTGAGGGCTTTCACCGTATTGATTTCAGGTAGAATGCCAAGCCGTGCATACGTGCACGACGGGAAATTTTGGATGCTGATTGGCTTTTAAATATAAATAGAAAAAAGAGAAGCCTATCCTATTTTTTTTCTCCCTAAAAACAAGATAGTTCTATACCAAAGAGAGAGAGAGAGAGAGAGATTAAGGTTAATGGAGGTTCCGTGTTGCAAAGTGGCAACAGTGACGAGCTCTTGGGATGATCCTCCTCAGCAATCCCATCAGAACCTCATGGCACATCCGCAGCTGATGATGCAGCTGCTGCGTTTGCTATAAGCCCTGCTCCCTTTGCAACAGCAGGAGTTGATGTGTGCGCCTCGCTCCGTCCTCAGCTCAAAAAGTCGACCATCATTTTTCAATTAACTTTGTGACTTTTTTTTTGTTATGGGCCAACTTGCGCTGCCTCAGCTAAACGTTGTCTACACGACGGAGAAAAAAAATAAATATATATCACACCAAATTACTATACTGTTAAAATGTCCTTTTCGCAACAACAACAAAAATGAAATCCTTCCCCTTTTTTTTCCGGGCTAATGTTCTAAATAGCCTTGTCTACTCCATTTCAGATTAGATCTAATAGATGTCGTTTGATAATGTCACCTCGTTTAAAAATAATAATAAAAAAACCAATTTGCGGGATTTTTCTAATCGTTTCTTTTCTTTTTTCTTCGGGCAGCTAAATCGATTTGTTGGTGATCACAAGTTCGCGACACGCCCGGTCGACCCCTGTTCGAATGACATAGACCCGGGCGATTCCGACAAACACCTCCGGGAATTTCAGCCGCGTGAGTTTTCAAGTCGCCGGGAAATCCCGCATGTATACGGACTTGTACCATCACACACACACACACACGCAGAAAATGAAATGGTACATTAAAAACAAAAACAAAAAACCCGAAGCATAGAACGAGAAAAGGTCTTAACGGATGGACTCCTATATAGATCTATATGTGTACGAGGTGTGTTTCGGATCCATGAACACATATTTACTCGATAGGATAAAGTATTAGATATATTTATGTACGTAAGAATATCTTTTTCTATTTTCTTGTAAGAGTCGTGCGTGTTTCCCTGCGGCCGAGCGAAAACATACGTTTGATTTCCCCGCGGTGCTGTAGAGTAGTTAATTGATCGCGCACGCTCCGGCTCTCTTTCCCCGACCCCCGTGAGTAGATACATAGACGTATGGGGTAGGGCGTTGGTGGTTGGTGTGGATGGTTCAAAAAGAAAACAAAAGAAAACACTCTGGTGGATAACACGATCCATTTTCATAGAAAAAAAACAAAAAAACAAGAGAACATTACAACAGGGTTCGTTTTCACGCCAGTGCCCAGCGTACCACTATGATCCCGGTGCTCACCAAAAACTATTCAATCAGTCGATGATCAACTGATGGGATTCATTTACCACATTCGGAATTATTCCGAATAAAAAAGAAAATCTGATTTTGTGAGATTCTCAATTGTAATTAAGAGAAAAATTGAATTCAACTTTGATTTCGTCTTCACTTTTTCCTATTGGAGAAGCGACAAATAAAGAAACAATCAAGTCAGCAATTTGAAAAGAATTATTCGTTCTTTGCCTTTTGTTTTTCTCATTGCCAGAATAAAAAAAAAAAAACCAAAGGCAATCGACAATGTCCCCCTCCACACCACATTGGTGACAAACAATAAAAAAGAAATGAAATTTCACGCATTTTCTTTTAAAGATTTTTTTTTTTGTGCTGATGTGGACGCTGTATGAATAGCTCCAAGTGTGTGCGTATTATTACCAGCTCTCCAACATTTGTGGATGGTGGTAGAAAAGATTTTTTGCTGCGATGGCACCTGAAAGACGAGTGGCCTCTTACGGTTCTCCTCGCGCTCCAACTGAAAAGAATTTCACAACCCCCCCCCTACCCATACGGTAATAACGCGACGCGATTACAAATAAACGCATTCATTCCCATTGTGTTGGCATCTGCATTTAAAAGCGGGTTCGGCAACAAACCAAGATGCGTGAAATACGATCCGCGGGCCGTCAGTTTCTCTCGCCCAATTTTATTAGATAAAAGATGATTTAGTTGCGCTATATCGATCGAAATGTCCTATTTGCTCATTGTCATGGCAGAGCCACGCGATCTTTCGATGACCGTCTTTTTCTCTATCGTCATCCGACACCAATCCAAACAATTCGTAAATCTCACCCTCCCACCCCCACACAAAATAAATAAAATGGATAGCAATCAAAGAAACGGTCGTGATTTATTCGGCATTCAAACCAAGGCAAATCAACTGTTTAGGGTAAACTGAAAGATTCAGAATAAAAAAAAAAATACGACAGTCATAAAAAACAAAATGCCTTGCACTGAGGGAAGGATTTGAAACGGGAACAATGGCCGATTGTCATCACGCGCCACCACACACACGCACATTTTGACTGACAAACGGTGCACATATCCGATGACTATACACACACACATTCATGTAAAGCTCATGTTACGTCTTTTTTAGGCATTTATAATAATATTACAACGGCCGCCTCTTCTCAACGCTCATATAGACGAAGAAACCCTAAATAATGAAAAAGAAAGGCTAAACCCAATCGTCTGGAAACGTTTTTTTTTTTTCTTCCGCGTTATTTGTTACTTTCACTTGAACAAGAAACAAAACAAAAAAAAATAATTCTTGTATTTGCCGCTCCATAAGTTATTATGACGTCACTCTATGCGTATAGAGAAACTATAGCAAGTTTAGCGGAATGATGAGCTTGACACGCATCCCCATGGCAAAGTGTCGATGAAGCACAGCTGGAGGCAGCAGTCCAGTTGTGCTGGGGGAGGAATAAAAGTGAGCACGTTGAGAAGAAGAAATAATAAAAAAGATTGTCAAAGGGATGAGACGCATGATAAAAAAAAAAAAAGGTCAAGTAGGGGGTGAATATCGACAACCTCGATATTGTTGTTGAAGGATCCGGTATAACTTTAACCGACTACACACACCGCAGCGCATGGCGGAGGAAATCGGAGAAAAGCCCATCATTTGAAAGAACATAACCGGAATCTATCCGCACACGCAGCAAAGTCCCCCCTCCCACTCCTCCTCTCACTTATTCAATGGACGATTGAATACGTGAACAGACAGAACGGAAGGAGGGGCACCCAAATGAAAAATGGCGTTAGGCGAAAGGGGGTAAGCAAAAAGAAAAATCGAAGATTGCAAGAGGGGGGTATAATAAAAATAATAACAGAAAATAAATGGCCATCATTTACTCGCCAGATGGTACTGTCACTCACGTTCAGACGCAAGATATCGACTGAGAAAAAAGAACAAGTCCGAAATTTTACTGGCTGTGCATTTCATTACCTTTTGTAATGTTTCTATACTTGATGTTTCACAAACCGTGACTCTTTTTTTGACGACCTTTTCATTTCGATTGATTTCTTCATATTTGCAGAGTAATGCAAACAAACGGGAAAAATTTGAAAAGAAAAAGAGGTGTTTTGCGAAAAAGCGTGAGCGTGTGCATTAGACAATTGAATAGGGTGGCAGTGGCCTGAGGACATGTATTACTGACGCATGCGGGTCCAGTCAGACCACTTGAAAAGAATATACAGGGAGCGAAGCCATTTCATTGCAGCAACAACCAACAAAAAAATGGAGAAAAATAAAAATCAATTCTCTTTCTTTTTTTGTCTATCAATAAATGCAACCAATTTCACTGTTACAAAACCGTGTTTCATACGCCAAAAAGTACAGCCTTTACGTCCAGTTGTCCCTATCTTACTCTGTTATTACTTTTGTTCAGTTGCAAAGACCCAAGTCCTTTTCGTTTTCAAGTTTTCTTTTTCGACGATGAAATTTCCCCTATCTTTACGTTTTCGTACGATCGGGAAGGAGAGCTTATATGCTTACGTACAGTCGACGAAACGCATTTGATTGAATCGAGAGCCCCGAATAATGTCAACATCGTCATAAATGGTAACGTGAACGCTGACTGCGACGTTCATTTCCTATCTGCCAGTAAAGGACACGGAACAAGTATCACTTTGGGCTTCTACGTGAATGGAGCGACTTGTCTGATGACATTTAGATGTGAAAAAGAGATTAGCGCATCTCAATGCTTCCGGTCACTATAGACCAGCTGTCACATGCCCATATACGCCATTTTTTCCCATTGATTGCATTTTGCTCTACATCCGGTTAAAAGAAAGGTAGTTTTTTTTATTTCATTTCCGCCACGAAAAGAAATAGCAGAAAAAATATATTCTAAAAGTCCAATTTCCTGTCTTGATTGAACGTGTTTTATCGACGTACATCCTCCCGACATTCACAATTAGCGAGTTACTTTAGACACAAACCCACTTTAATAATCAAAACCCAGCAAATTGAATAGTGTGAAAAAATGACAGTAGTTCGCAAAGGCTGAAAAAAGAAGGGGAAAAAACGCCCACCTACTTGTTCGATCGTCGGCCTCGAAACACTATCAGCATGGATCGACATCATACGGTGAACATTTTTCTTTCCAAAAGTCTTTGAGTAGAAAACAGAATCCCATGAGAAGAAGATCACTTATTCAGCATTCACTCTTTTAGGCAGCATGTTATTGATCGTTTCACAACGTTATTCAGTATGAAAAATTCAAAAGTTATTATACGACAGGAGCACAAACTTTCTTTGCAGCACATTTTCAACTGGTTCACGTTTTCGTCGACGGCGTTGCAATTATTTTAAATTGGCCAAGCTAGCAATTGTTTTTACTTTTTCGAGATAAATGATAACAATCAATTAATCAATTAACTGCAATCTTTCAGAATGTGAAAAACAAATTAACAGGAAATGAATTAATATTTAAATTCCTTGAAATGAAACTAGATCATGAAAAATAAAAAATAAACGAAAGTTTAAACATTAACGTAAATTACATGGCGGCGCATGGAATTAAATACAGCATGATGTCTGCAACGCGCCGTTATAAAAAATGCCCGCAATCTTATTTATTTGGTTTCATCTGTTTGATCTATAGCTATTTAATAAAGCTGACATAATGCGCAATGATATGAATTCTGTCTTTTTTTATTACTTTTCTTTTTAATGTGAAAAAGAGGAAGTGGATGGGGTTAGAGATGTTCGGATGGTGGTGGAGGATGCTTGTTGAGCACAGGGTGTTACATAGATTTCCCTTGGGATATCACTTCAAGAGCCATAAAAAACTAAAATGGACAACTGAATCCAAGACAAAACACACACAGAAACACATTCCTTTTTTTAACTTCAATTAAAAACAATATGTTATGAGTCTTCCTTTGATGATTTCTTGTGCTTGGACTTTTTTTGTTTCTTGGATTTCTTCTTCATTTTCTTCTTTTTCTCGTGGCTGTCGTCTGAAGAGGCAGAGGAATCAGAAGAATCACTAGAAGTTGATGAAGAACTTGAATCCCTCCTTCTCCTCTTTTTCTTATCCTTTTTCTTAGTTTTGGACTTTCTTTTCAGCTTCTTTTCTCTTTCTTTCAGTTTCTCCTGTAGTGCTTTTAGTTCTTCAGCCCTCAGCATTGTGAGGGGAGTCGTCATATCATCCTCCTCGCTGCTCGTGCTGCTCACATCTAAGACCACACCACTGGTAGGATTTGTTGAAAGAAAATTTCGACACTGGAATGTTAAATGTCCTGGGTAGCCACATTTTTTACATGCTGGCCTAGTAGTTTCATTTCCAAGCCCAACAACCGTTCCTATAATCAAACACATACAAATGAAACACCCATCTAAAACCTTTGACTTGGTACACCAATTTGTCAGGAAACGAAGAAAGGAACGAGTTCCATAAGCAATTTCATTCTTTAAACGATAGAAGAAAATAAAATAATAGATTGCCTTAGTAAATTAATTACCAGAAGATTTCAGCTTGTTTAATGTTTCAAGATCCATGTTGTTCCAACGTAAAAACCAATGTCGAATTATCTATGGAGGGCCTATGGGTCCATAATAAAGCGTCCCCTTATTTACTTTCTAATTTTGCATTTACTGGCGCTGGCGGGACCGCGGGAACGGGAAACACCAAATTAGGGCTACCAATTTCTCACCCCTGTGACTTGAATGACACTTTATTGGCAGAATAGCAAACAAATCTGATAAATTATGCATTAGAAGAGCTTGTAATTACACTGAATAATTGGTATCCCCTTGAACCACCATGGGGGTGAGCTAACTAGCTAATGGAATTCTACCCACGTTTTCGGTTCTAGCACTCTACCAATTTATCGATCACAACGACTGAACCTTTTAAGAAGCTCTATTGACTCACGGTCCTGCACTCGTGGATTAAACGTTATAACAAACACCGCAACTTGAAATCAATTTATATGCAGCCAAAGACTTACATGAAATGTACAATGATACGGCACAATCATACAAAGACGGGCAAGGGAAGCTGAGTAGCTTATTATTTCTTTACTTTTTCAAGTTTTGATTCGTCTTTTTTTAAATACAATTCAGTACAAGTATGATGGCGGCGAGGGAATGCAGTCTATGCAGGCATCACAAGTTGAAAGAGAAGAAAAAAAAATT
This sequence comes from Daphnia magna, assembly GCF_020631705.1. NCBI lineage: Eukaryota > Metazoa > Arthropoda > Branchiopoda > Diplostraca > Daphniidae > Daphnia > Daphnia magna. The sequence goes on from NC_059183.1 coordinate 12,457,638, forward strand.
GAAACAAACTAAACAAATCACATTGATTTTCGAGCTCGTCATAAAACACTATACAGGAGAGCGGACAGTACACGATTTACTAAATATACATAATGGCTAGAACTTCTAACATTTTTTGTGTTTTCAATTTTTGCAACGTTAAGGCATTGGCGCGCCATTATAATTGTTAGGATGAAGAAATTTGCAACGATTCTCTAAACGGCAAAATCCTCGCATAAAGTGCCAGCACGGCTGGTTGGAGGGGCCACCACGTGATGAAGGTGGACCTCCAGGCCGGCCTCCACCGCCACCTCTTGGTGGTCCATGGAATCTGGGTCTCGGTCCATCCATACCCATTCCTCGAGGATGACCCATGAAACCAGGGCTCGGACCTCCCATCATATCTGTTAAGGAGTAAATGAAGATTCAGTATTTCGTAAAGGAGGGCGCTACAATGAAAAAGATATATTCAAAAAAATAAAAAATAAATTACCATTATAGCCATGGCCCCCCCGATCTCGGGGATGAACATGTTCACGCTCTCGGTGATGATGGAAAACCGTCACGATGATGCGGTGGTCCGTCCCGGTGTGGAGGCCCATCATTGTATCTCTGTCCGACATCGTGGTCGGGGTAAATTGATCCATCACCAGCCTGCTCAAAATACAAAAAGAAAACGTTAATTTATTTGGAGATAAAGCGCTTAAATAAATTCTTACCATCCACGTTCCTCCGACATCACCGCGGTGACCGCCTCTACCACCAGGATGATGATGGTGCATAGGAGGTCCTCCATGATGAGGAATATCTCCATGATGAGGAATATCTCCATGATGAGGAATATCTCCATGATGAGGAATATCTCCATGACCGTCATGGAGAGGAATGTCGCCAAGTCCTCCGTGTCCAAAATGATCGTCATGCATTGGAGGACCATGATCGGGGTAATACTGATCAATGGGACCAGGACCCACAGGTGGGCCACTTCTATAGCCAGGGCCTGCATATTGTTGTTGTTGAGGGGGTTGATGTTGTTGTTGATATGGTGGTTGTTGAACGTGATGTGGACCACCACCGTAGGGCGCTATTGGGTGTTGAGGTCTCATTGTCTTGGGTTCCGGCCACGGTAAGTGTCGATGATCGTAAACGCTTTCCGGATTGCCCGTCACGTCATCTAATGGAATGATAGTAGGAGCCTTGTCAGTCCGCTCCAATGGTACTTCAGGATCCGCTTCAATCGGTGCCTCTGGAAGTCTATTTTTGTTTTCAAAGATAATTTAAATCAATCAAAGCAATAAAAAAATTATCAGACAAAATTTCACTTACACTTGGCCTTTAAAGTACAACGCCTGAAGTGTAGAACTTTCTCTGGCGGCCTGGATTTCCTTTTCTTGACTGTTTTCTCCGTAAATGACACGATCTTCGAGATTGTCAATACGCTGAAGACCTTTCCAGGGATTCTCTTCAACTTCGGGTTCTTCAACTACGGGAACACAATTCAATTACGAATAAGTAATGTTCCTTCCTTACATACAAGTGTGTAAATGAAAACTAATAAGAATAGATTTACTTACTCATTGTCTTGGACATGAGAATCGATTGTTTCTCTCGTTCCTTCTCGGCTTGTTTCATCTCGCCGAAAAGTAATTTGTTCACGTTGACTGCAAATAAATACATTCCAATCAATCATGAACGACAGAGCCTAAAACAAATAAATGCAAGACAACATACCTCTTTCCGTTTCGTCGAGTTCGAAATAGTGATGCATTTCCAGCTCTTCTTCTGGTCGCCATTGCAGGTTTTTCTTGGGCCGCCGTTTCTGATTCGCATGGAGGATCAGAACGCCTTTCGGTTTTCCACTGTCTGATTGTGACGGGGGAGATTCCTCGCCAGCCATATCAGTTTTGCTGCTATCACGGGAGTTGGCTTCTTCATTCTCTTCACCGTCAACTTCCATTTTCACACGCACTTCTTTCTCTGCCGATGGGCTCTCTGGGCATTCTTCTTTAATTTCTTTGGCGTCCGCTGATGCAGCGACCGTGTCCGGTTTCTCTTCTTGCTTTATGCCACCGTCCGTTTCCAGCGTGTCTTGATAAAACTGATAAGGTTCAAACCATTAAAAAGAAAGGTTATTGTAAGAGTCGCGCGAATCAATTTTTTTAAAATAAACATTTACATTAAACATTGGTTTCATTGGAGTAGGTGACGTCTCCCGATTTGCCATAGCAGCTGGCGCGGGAGGAGTCTCAGGGAGTTCTGGTTTGATATTAATGGGTGGTGGAGGGGGTAGATCAGGCATGGATCCATCTTTGGCAGATCGTTTCCTCTTGCGAGGTTCTGTAGTAGATTTCGACCCGGCTTCAAGTGCATCCATAAACAGCGAACTGTCCTGCAGCAACGCTGTTGCGATAAAAAAAGTAATAATGAGCAATGTTAAATATGATGGACATCTTTGAAAAAGCAGATCCTGTGGGTTTCATGTGTCACGTTATTTCTATTATATATATATATGTATGTGTGTGTAGTGCAATAAGTTTCATAACTATTTTTAATCATTATCATGAAAGCGATGATGTACACATTAAGTGCGCTGACTCCGGAGTTTGCCACTCCCGTGTATTGTTCCTCGACGGACACAAAAACACACTCCAGCTCTTTAACCGCCGTCCTGGGCGGATCGGGTTGCCATTGGTAGACAAACTGCCTCTGCTAACCAGCGCAATGATCAATTAGTTTTTAGAAGGAAAGTAAAGGTAGAGCGTAACGACCGAACTCGCCATTATTCAGGGCTCATTGGGGGTTAATGTAGGGTTTATATCACACCCTTTATGACCCCGCCCTTTATATCAAAGGGTCGACTGTACATCGCATTGTTTGATATACAATCCAATCATCCCGAGCCATCAAGAATGGAACCCTTCACACTGCGAAGAGAAGAGTCAAGACGTTGTTGAATGTGTTATATGTATACATACGACAGGGCACGTCTGCAGAACGATAGCAATTGAACCATTAAACTGATGACGCTTGACCATCCAACAAACCTGGAAAAAAGCACTAGAGCGAAAAATAGCTAAGAAAAACATTGAAACATGATTATGTAAATAGGACACTTGGTAGCAAAACGAAACCCACTGGATCACTGGATCTGATACGTGAATATATAGGAAAACAACTTACGTCTCGGTCTGGGTGAAATCAATTTGACTGCCGGTTTGATATCCGATGCTGTTTTCTTCATCACAGCTGCAACTGCGGCGCTAATAGCCGTGTCGTCCACGGCTTTCATTTTCTTATCGGCTGGTGGCATCAGCCCATCGATCGAGCCCGATCTCTTGATGTTCGGACTCTTTTTTCGGCTGCTGACGATGGACTGGTAGCTCCTGGTTTCTTCAGCCCAATGGGGGGACTCTTTCCAGGTTCTTCGACTAGACCTGTGGATCGAAACTTGGAATTGAACGTCTTGACTGTTTTGGGTCGAGGTGCAAGTTTATCGAGCAATTCTGTCGCTGATGTCGTTGACGCTTCGGTAGGAGGTGCTGTGATGTCTTCAACCTTCTTGCGCGGAATCTTGGCCAATTTGACTACCGGCGTCATGGCTTTAATGGCGGCCAAAGTTTCACGATTCTTTTCTGCCTGTTTTGCTTCCTTGATTTGACTTTCACTCCGAGGACTAGCTTTAATTTTCGGCTTCTCTTTCCTTTCATCCTTGATGCTCTTGCTTCGATCCCTTCCACTGCTACTGCTAGATTTGCTATCTCTTGCTGACGATGATCTCGATCTATCTCGTTCTCTTTCTTTATCTCGTTTCTTGGAGTCAGATGACTTGCTGTCGCCCTCCTTTGTTTTGGAACTGCTGCTGCTATTGGACGTCTTCTTGTCTTTTTCTCTTCTCCTGTCTTTTATTTTTTCTTTCTCCTTCGTTTTTTCCTTTTCTTTGGTGTCGGCATACTGATCGCCAACGGCTGGGGATGGCTTTGTTTCCTCTTTGGGTTCAACAGGATTGTTTGTACTGTTCACCACGTATGTGCCTGCCTTTGATACTTTAATTTTCAAAACAGGTAAGCCTGTTGATGGTATTTCGTTGGGCTTTACTGTTTCATCAATAGTTGGCTGGGTTTGAATTGATGGTACTATGGGTGCTATGGGTACATTACTATTAGATGGCCATACGGCAGTGGTCGGCGTAGATAAAAGCTGGTTGTTCACCTCTAATGGGCCGGGAATCAACACCTGGTGTTGCTGCAATTGTTGTTGTGGTTGTGCTTGCTGCTGCTGCTGCAAGGGTTCGTTAGTATAGTTCGCTGTCCCATCCATATAGACTTGATGATTGTCGTGGCTCATGTTATTGTTCATTGCCACAGGCTCAAAATGATTTAAGTTATAATAGTCATTATTCTCCATATAGGGTGTGCAGGTGTTCATGTCGAGTGTTGACAGATTCCCCATCGCCATGTCAACACCTTCACCAATATTCATGCCGAGTTGGTCGCCATACGAGGTCGACGTAGTGTCCGGAGCATAGATGGACAAGTCCATGTCATCCGGAAGGATACTCTCCTGTGTCAGCGTGAATTCTTCGGGCTTGCTGGAGGCGGCGCACACCAACGTGCCCAAAATTGAGCAGCGAGATTTCGGCAATCTTGAAATGAAAGAGAAATCGGCATTGAAGTATAGGAAGAAGACACCAGTGGCTGTATGTTTGGCTTACTCTGATCATTATACTCTTCCGCTATCGACTGCATCATTTGAGATAGGTCGTTATAAGGGAATGTAGAACGAATCAAACGAGTGACTTCTTCGTCTTTCAGCCGAACCTCCGACATAGGCAATAGTTGGACTAGTTCCAACATCTCCGTCAATAACGGTGTATTACGCGTCTGTAAAGCTTCAACAAGCCATTTCAGAAGCAAAAAATAAGCGCCTTGCTCATTCAAAAACCTGTTGGAAAAGAAATCAATTAAAAAAATAAAAAAAAAAAATAAAATAAAATCTAAATGTTTAGAACTCACTGGTCCAACAGTTCGTGCGGTGTTGCTTTAAGGACGTGAATATAGATGCATTTACTAACAAGTTTCTTGGAGAACCGTAACATCAACCTAAATTAAATCATCGTTTAAAATGACACCTAAAATTTAACGCGAATGTGTTGAGGTAGGTATACCTGGCTACTCGTACGACTTCTCCGGGTCCTTTAATACCGCCATTTGTCGAGAGTAAAACACCAAGGCAGTTGAGCAGATCAAGTGGATCAATGCGTGGCTATGAAACGTAAACAAAAACGTATATAGCATACAACGTAAGCATCGTATAGCAATCAAGGATTCGAATAAGAACTGATGACGTCACTAACCCCCTTCCTCTCCCTTCATTCTCAAATGAGCCCAAGGTCGTTGCTATGCAATGGTATTGTCCGACGTATGCATTACACCTAACTACAGCACATATATTTGTTCCATTGTTTACATTTCACTTACCATTTTTTGTTATGATTATCAGCTTCAAGGTGTCAAGGCAGAATCCTCATTATGTGAAAAGTTTGACTAGGTTTCGAAACGATGAAATCGTACCAGTCACAGAATTATTTGCCACTTTGGAGAGTTAAGGTTTTCACTTATTCAACGACCGAATCGACCAGATATCAATTATGTACATGTGTAAAATTATGCTTTCTCAATGTAATAACATCTGAATCAAATCGATCGTTTTCGTCGAGTCAGAAGACGGCAGTTTGGTGTACGGCAAAATGTCTCGTCTCCCTACCCAGGGCTGATGGTAGGGAAAAAGGCAAGAAAAAATGGACGACAGAAAAGTTGTGATCTGATGGCTGGGCCTCCCGTCCTGACGCGTAAATCGTTTATATCTCGAGTTCTCCGAAACGATCGGTAATTTATATATTTATCAACAGACACGGTATGTTACGAAGATGAATTGGTATACTTTTTATAAGCAGAAATAAGCTTTAATATTTGGTATTTTATATGTGGCGAAAGACACGAATTGACCAAACTAACGTTGAATCCTCACAACTACCAAAATGACGTTTCTTCTCCGAAACGCCATCTACTGTACTTTGTGATCCATCTAGCGACGGTTTTGTTTACCTGCGTTGCTGCGTAGTGCGTATCTACTGCCTTAGTGATTTAGTGGGAGGAAAGTAACGAGAAGAAGTTAAGTATGAAATTATAGATTTAAAACATTTTGTTCTTAAAGCTGTTTTTTACACGAGTAAGGTGAACAGAACATAATAGATATTAAACGCATTATTAGAAGTTATTCCCAATGTTGCGGAAACCCGTACAGCGGAGATTCGTCTGCTAGCTCATGGTTTAAGACTTTTGAAGTAGTTGCAGTTGAGAAGAACACAAAAACTATATAGAGTTTTATACTTATTTAAAGAGAAGATAATTTTGCGCTAATATATGGCAGCCAGGGTCGTATTAAGTCAGGGTCTACGCCAGCTGGCAATAAGTCCAATAGCTTTCACAGTGTCGTCGAAATACACAACCAACCTACCTGTGTTGTTGAAAGCTGGAGGAGGTAGTTTGTCCTTTGCTCGAAGCTTTTCCAAACCCAGCGATGAAGTCTCTTCGGAGCCGAATACAGAAAGTGAACCCACGTTAGTTGTAGATCAGAAAGATGCGTCAAAAATGCGCAATCGTGTAATTCCCGTAGAAACTAGCATGAAGTATTTAAAGAGTAAAGGTAAATATCATGTCTATTGTTTGTCTTATATGAAAAGTATAATAAAAATTTTTTTGTAAGGTTATTCAACAACCTATGGTTCAGAACCTGTATGGGTAAAATACCGCAGAAATTTCAAGGGCCAGTTTGCTCCAGAGACAAGAAAAACTTGCATAGTAAGTTTACTGTTTTGAGGAAAACAGAAAAATTTAATACATTAAAGTTGTCTTTTTCTCTAGAGACAAGAAAAATTAAGTACTGGGAATCCTTGCCCAATATGCAGAGATGAGTACTTGATACTTGATTACAGAAATGTTGAGTTATTAAAGCAGTTCATTTCGCCATTCAATGGAGCTATTCTGCCAACACAGTAAGATGAAAATCAACATTTCTTTATTTTTTTACCTTTCAGTTTACTAAATATTCTGTTTTTCTAGGAAAACTGGCTTATGTCAAACAAAACAAAGGGAACTTCTTGTGGCAATTACGAAAGCTAAAAATTACGGTCTAATCGCGTTTGATGTTCCCATTCGTGAATATGATTATTCTGATTATCGATCGTAAATACGAGAGTAAATACAGCAGTAGTTAAAGTTGCTTAATGAATTATGTATTTTCAACTTCAACATAAAGATCTTTTCTTCCACCATGAATGATATGCATAATCTAATGAACTACTAGAGAGCACTTTGATTTGATCAAATGCTCTGAGTATGTGACTTGAATCATACGGGAAGAGCAGGAAGAACCTTCCCCGTGCATTTGCCAAAACCGATGCGTAGACCATCTCGCTTACAATATCCTACCAAAATCAAGGGAATTTAGATGAAATATCACACACAATTTAAAGAATTACTCTACCTCTGATAGTGACCTCGTCCTCATCTTGTATAAACTTGCGCGTAACACCATCACCCAATTCAACAGGCCGAGTGCCACGCCAACTTAGCTCCAACATTGATCCAAATGCATCAGTAGTCGGACCACTGATTGTTCCGGAACCAAGAAGATCGCCAGGTTGAAGATTGCACCCAGTGACAGTATGGTGTGCCAACTGTTGTTTCATAGTCCAGTACATGTACTTGAAATTTGACCTACTGACGACCGCTTCTTTCTCCGAATCACCAGCTATATTAGTAAAACATCCATTTAACCTATATTTTTAAAGTGTGCAAAACTTAGTGATTTAAAATTGCTTACGCTTTATAGACACTTCAAGGTTAATGTCAAAATTGTAGTCATCTGAATGTTTAAGATAAGGAAACGGTTCAGGATCTTGAAGATAATTGGGAACCTTGAAGGGCTCTAAAGCTTCCATGGTAACAACCCAGGGAGAAATTGTTGTTCCAAAGTTTTTGGCTAAAAAGGGTCCTAGCGGAACATACTCCCATTTTTGAATATCGCGAGCTGCATACAGGAAAAAAACAAATAAACAAATATAATTTACATCTGAATACAATCTTGGATGTGAAACTCACCGCTCCAGTCGTTCATCAAGACCTATAATACAAAAAATAAATAACCAACAACATTAAGACAACCAAAGTTGCATAAATGTAAGAATTAGGTCTGTGGAAAATTATACCATTCCAAAAATGTGGTCTTCCGCTTCTGCCACTGGAACGGGACTACCAAGAGGATTGGATTTTCCAACGAAAAACGCCGTCTCCAGTTCAAAGTCAAGAAGCTTGCACTTGTCAAAAACGGGAGGCTCAGCGTCATTAGGTCGCGTTTGTCCAATGGGACGACGAATCGGTGTTCCTGATATCACAATTGACGAGGAACGACCGTGATAGCCAACAGGCAAATACTTCCAATTGGGCATCAGAGCATTATCTTTCCCCCTAAAATATGAATACAAAGCCATATTATTTTAAATCACAATCATTCAGCCATGAAATGCTTTACCTAAACATTTCTCCTACATTTGATGCATGGATGATGGAAGAATAGAAATCTGTGTAGTCACCAATCTTAGCTGGAAGGTGCATGGTTGCTTCCGATTGCAAGACCAGAGCACTGTCAATACACCCAAAATTAGATAATGAATAGGGAAAAAACCAAAAAGCTCATTACTTTTTTCTCAACTCAGTGTCATCTTCAATTGTCTTGTTGCCAGTGGACAAAAGATCTTGCAGCGTCTTCCTCGCTTCAGTCCAAGCTTTTGGTCCCAATCCCATGAAACTATTCAGAGTACTCTGCCAAACCATATTAAGTTTGCCTTTCTATTCATGTAACTTAAAACTTGCAATCTATTACAAAAACATTACCTCTTGGAAAACATTCTGATTGTTTTTCAGTTCTGGTCCATTGAACAGATGAGCAACAGCATGAAGGTCAAGAATGTGTTCACCAATAGCAACGCCGATTCTTTGCTGGGGCTATATAAATTACAAATAATATTATTTCACTAGTTACCACCACAAGTGTTTACATCCATGTTAAGACCTAATTCATATGAAAAGTATTCTCACCTTATCAGCTGTAGAAAATATACCATAGGGTAAGTTTTCCAATGGGAAATCGCTATTTTCTGGGATAGGTATGAACGACATTCTACGAACTTGGCTGCAGATTTTTTCAGCTCGTGAATGAGGTAATGTCAAAAGGAAAAAGGACCACGGCAACAGGTAAATGAGCATACTAGTTGAACGCGAGCATTTTTGCCGGGAGCAGAAGACGCCAGGCGGATAAAATCTCAACTATCATCACCTTGCCACTGGCAATCCTCGTTAAATATTTGGAGGATCCGGGCGAATATGGATGTTGGCCTAAATATTTCAAAGTTGTCTTTGAACTTGTTACATATGGAATGACGTATAGCTAAACTAATTTACTTTCTGCTTGTGATAAAATGGGTTTTTTTCTTATCAGAATTCATATCTCGGTCGAATCGGAATTGGACACCAAGAAAAATCTGGGCATATTGGATGTACGAAAGGCCATTTCATTATTACTTGTTGGTACGTTTTTACTGCATTACACAAAGATAACAAGTGTTTTGGTTTCCAGAGGCGTGTTACTGGGATTTCCCAGTCAGATATATCAGTAAACGCCATAGGCTTTGGGATTTCCAGTTTCTAGAAAACATTTAGTCAGTTGCACCCAGAGATGTTTGCACCCCTCCCACATAACAGATAATCTTGCCTGAACTGGCACAAACTAGTCTGAAGTGGAAAAAACGACCAACCCCTGTAAAAGAACTTCTAGGGTGAAAGTTTTCGGATGATTACGATGACTTTTACACGCAATGAATAGGCCGAAGAGGGCGAGTTCATCCTCTCTTCACCGTATAAAAAGACCATCGTTCATTGGTACCGGGACAGTTCCTACAACTACTTTACAGGGCCGTCAACCTCTCTTTGTTAAACCGGACGAAATCTAAACAATTTTGTTGAAGACGGAAAATATGTTCCAAATAACGTTTTTGGCGTTCGTGCTCATTGGAATGAACAATCACAAAGTAATTTATGGCGCTCCCACACCTGACGGCAATAACGAGCTTCCTGAATCCAAAATTACCAAGATGACGTTTGACAGCAGCAGGGATCCGGTACGTTTTCTCTAGTAATTCTAATGAGATTTTTTTTGTTACAATGAGAAATGCAACATTTTATGGAAAAATTTCTTATGGATTTTAAAAATTACAGATTGGAGAAATGCCTGGCGAGCCCCTCAGCCCAGCAGATTTTAAAAATGCAAAGGAATTGAGTAAGTGTAACAAAAAATTTAAGAATAAAAAAATTAAAGTAGAATGTAATCAATCTGAATACTAGATTAAATCTAGCTTTTCCTTAATTGGGCAGCACCAGCTCGTCCAAGTCTATCGAAAACAAGGAACTCTATAATGACACAGGCTTTTTTTTTCTTTAGAAAACTACTTTAGTATGCAAATCACTTTCATAATGAATTTTATAAAAGGAAGATTTTTCTTTTCTTCATAGCTTTGGGGCCGAATTTTCATGATTTCGTTGACGGTAGTCCAAACGGACTGGGTGGCCAGAAAGGCCTTTTTGAAGGCGACATCGTCGGCGTGTTAGCTAAAGAAACGGCCACAGTAACAGGACAAAAAAACGGGACAAAGGTCAGTTAGAATTTTATTTCTATTGAAAATCAATCAACTAGAAAGTGATCTACTTCCAATCCGGTTCACTGATTCTTTTCTTACTTCTTCTGGTGCAGATGAACAGTGCCGTCGTCGACATGACCCTCACTTGGCCATCCGGTACCGTACCGTACGTTATTTCAGCATCTTTCGGTATTGTCCAACACTATATAATACAGTTTCCGGACAAGTTCATTCACTAAAGGTGTTGTATTACAGGAAAACGGGAACGAACTTTAATCGCCAAGGCCATTCTTGAATTTCACAACAAGACGTGTCTCCGTTTTGTACCGCGTACGAACCAGGATGACTACATCAATATCTTAAATGCAAATGGGTAAATGAAACGTTGCAAACTAAACAATGTGCTAGCGTGCAGTCGACATAAATTCGTCTGCTGCGCTGAGCCATCGCTCTTTTTTCCTTGTTGAAATATTAATAAAACACATCCTATTTTTTTTTAAACAGTTGTAGCAGCAACGTTGGTCGTGCAGGTGGAGAACAGCAAGTCTCTTTGGTATGAATTATTCAACATGCAAAAAAACAAGGAAATGATGTTAGCGTGATTTTGTTTACATGGAGTCTTGTTGATCATTTAGGGCATGGGATGTTTTTACGTCGGCATCATCATGCACGAATTAATGCACGCCGTTGGGTTCTGGGTAAGCCTTTTTCCCGAATCGCAAATTGTTTACTCACGAATATTTAAAAAATATGACAAAACGTTTTGCTTCTATTGATCTTGGACAGCACGAGCAAAGCCGTACCGACCGCGATGATCACATCATAATCCACTGGAAAAACATAATGAAAGGTATGACTCACCTATTTAAAAAAAATCTATTTTAATAGTAAATTACTTTATTATCATGACAGGGATGGAATACAATTTCCAGAAATACGATCAAGGCCGCATTCAATACCTTAGGCCTACCCTACGACACAGGTAATCAAGTTAAATATATTGACGTAAGGGTTCGTCCAGGTAAGAACGCAGATTTTCTATAAATTAAACAGGATCCATTATGCACTATGACGCTTACGCGTTCGCTGAAGACAAGCGCTACCCTACGATTACATCTAAGAAGAGCGACGAGCAACTGGGACAGCGGAATGGGTTTAGTGATGTACATATCAACACGTTGATAAAGTTCATAAATTTCCAAGCTATATTTCTAACGTTATTTTTGAAAAATCTTATAATAGTCGGACGTGTTGAAGTTGAACCGGTTGTACAAATGTAAAACAAATTCGAGCGAACAAACGTCAGTTACAACCTCGCCTGCTGCCACTCGGTTGAAACCAACTCCCGGTATAAACTTAATATTCAAAGCACATCAAGATTTTAAACAATAAAAAATTAATTTTAATCTAGTCAAAGAAAAAGAAAAGTCTAAAGATAGATGCCTGGACGACCACAAATATTGCAAGATTTGGACGGAGAGAGGAGAATGCGCAAGAAATTCTTGGATGGCAATTCACTGCCGCAAATCTTGCAATCAGTGCGGTATGTTATATTCAAAAATCATTGACGAAAGCGTAGACAAAGATTTAGAAACGTCTTTCTTAAACTTCCATCACGCTCAACGAAGCACGTTTGACGTAATCTTTGCAATATTTTCTCTCCAGATGGCCAGTGTAGTAATTTGAACGAAAATTGCATCCGATGGTAAAAAATTTACTTTAATTGTAGTTCTATGAAAATCAGTGAGATTAAAAACTATTCCAACAGGGCCCAATCCGGCGAGTGTCAAAAGAATAGTTCGTACATGAAAATCTATTGTCGTAAATCTTGCCATTTATGCGGTAAAATTTTTCTCTTCTAAAATTTCAAAATACCAGTAATAACTCAAATATTTTTTGTACACCAACAGATGACACAGATAGATCTTCTGATTGCGTCGACGACGATCGTATGTGCCCCGCATGGGCGACAAGGGATGGCTGCAAGGCCAATTCGAATTTCATGCAGCTACACTGCAGGAAATCGTGTGGTGAATGCTAACATCTTTTACTTTCACTGAAAGGATTATTATCTTTGTGACATTTCTCTCTTCGAATACTCTACTGCCAAAACAGTCCACTTTGTCCTACTTCATTGCACACTACCAGTTTTTATCTAATAGTTTTAAAAAGGTGCTGAATTTCGAGATTTTTCCTATTTGAGATATGTATTTCAAATTGTACACGATGTGCCTCAAGAGTAAAATATAATTTTCAAGTTAAAAAGTAATCGCTACCGACATTTATGGAAGTAGCGTTAGACGGAATCGTGTTTTTCGGCCGCAGACTTTTGTTCCCTTGCGCAATAAACACACGGTGGGATGAAAAAGTAATCCGGTTTCTTGGTTGCTTTTGGTGGCTTTGTGGGCTTGGCTGGAACAATTTCCGATCCTATACAAGTTATGATTTATTCATAAGATAATCACATTATAAAAAATAAAACGAAGGCCAGCAGTTTTGTGCTCGTATGGCTCTTTGTTCCTCTAAATTATTCCTCGTGTCGTAAGCAAACAAAGAAATGATATGCCAGCCTCACAAAAAAAAAAGCTACCTGTTGAAGCAGGTACTGCCGGAAGGTTTTTCGATGATTTAGATATCACCTCGGGCAAAGGCGATGGCTATGCGAAAACATTCAAAAAGAAAACAATAAATTCGTTTGAATTCCGCCAGAATTAATCTGTTGATACTTTACCGAAGTGAAGGACAATGCGAGGAGAAAGATTAGAACGACGAAAACTTTCATTTTTAACCGGTGAGAAATGTCTGCGATTGGACGGAAATGAAAGCTAATCTGCCAGCGTATGCCCGCAATTCAGAAATGAAAATTTCGTGTTTGTCAAAAATATAAATAAAAAATTCGAGAATATTCCACAGGTGGCCACACTTGCCGATGATCGTATTCTATAGATTAGACGCTACATGTGCGTCGCTTTTAGGACACATATGGTGTTGCAGTTTTAACCACTAAAAGTGGAACAGATGCATCGTTTATGGCTCTTCATTTCGTAACCATAAAATTAGCGACAATAACACACTCGCTTTCGTCAACTTGTTGGTGAGAACTTAACGTGGAAACGAAATTGGAATCGGCGGAGAAGTTTGGGAAGTCCATTTACCTTAGCCTTCCTTTTGAAAAGTTATTAGAACATTTTTTGAGTTCGTTGAAAGAAAATAACGATTCAATCGAAACGGGCTGCATGTGACTGGCGAGTAGCAAATTGCTAATCAGAAATCAAATGTCCACATTTATTCGTTAATGCCCTAATTAGGATTTTTTACTGGATAAGAGGAAAAACAATTCTTGAAAGGGCGTTGATACTTTCTTTTGGGTACACATTTACATAATTTGCTTAGTAGCCGGGATAAAGTCTACCTCTGTTCAAGGTTATTCCAGCAGTTGATTTGCATCGGGAATGAAGGAAAAATTCGTTGATCCCAATCAACGAGTTGAGATTACTGACTTTGAGATTTTGGGCGTGATTTCCTTACGTTTCTACTTAGCGGTGAAGACAAACCAGAAATACAATATTCCAAAAGCTTGTCAAGGATAAATTTATTTTTTTTTTTTTTACAAAAACAAATTACAGTTGATTAAGGTTGGATTACTACCGCATGTAAAGCGAACGTTCTCTAAATCTTTGGCCAATCCTCGTAATAAGTGGATGGTAAGTGCTGTTGTCACGCTGGGCCAAAGAGAAAGGAATACTGAATAAGATACACCATAAATGTTAGCTGGTCGTGCATAAAAAGGAACTGGTTTTTTCTGCGAAAGATAAAACACTTTCGATGCAAAATTCGTCTCCACCAAAGATCTGCTGACTGAAATGACGCAATCTCAAAAACGTCCTTGGTACCACAAAGATGCCAGGCATTTAAAACGCAGTTTGAAAGTGTTTGTGTCTAAATTGTCAGGTGACTTTTGTCGATACAAGGACAACAAAAAACAAGCAAGAAACAAATGGTGACCTTCGTTTGGAATATAAGAAAAAAAATCAGCAATTTCTTCTCTTGTTTATCACAATAAAAAAAAATGTGCGAAAGGTGTGGCAGTTAGAATACACTCATAACGCCGTTTTAAATGAAAATACTGCGCAGTACATTGGGTTCGAACCTTTCACTTGCAATAAACAAACCCGACCCGGAATTACCCAATCTTTAACAATATCAAATGTCGCTACATCAATCGAAGTCATGGAAACTGCGACATCGATTCGTTGCATCGTTTCATCAAACGAACCAAACGACGTCATACGGATCTCCTCAATCAAACCCGGAAAAACAAACAATTGTCAAGAAGAAAAAAAAAAAAGGTGGGCATCGACGTCCGTTTGTCTTACACACCTTTGCATATTACCGTCAAGGTAAATATTCAAGGACCCACCAAATTTCCGACTCGGCGCTCACGACGTGAGGCGAAAGTTCAATTCAACTCGACAAAGCAGATCAGCACCACAGCACGAGCCTTATATTGGAATTCCAGGATTTCGCTGAACGCGCTGCATGCTGAAAGCGTGCGGACTAGTCACCAAAGAATATAATGTCCTTATCTTTTATGCAGGCAATATATCACAATCGGAAGATGTAGGGGCAAACGTTATTGGATCAATCTTTCTGTTGCCGGTACTCACAAGTTTTAAAAGTGGGCCTGAATTCGGAGAAGGTGGGTGTAGGACGATGAAAAATTCATAGCACGAATTCCTTTTTATAATATACGAAATAAAATTGTATGTTTTAAAAAAAGATGTTCAAAAAATAAATACGTTGCGGAGTCGATTGCGTTTTGTGACCCGGAACTCTTGCGCACGCGTTGGATTCAAAAGAATTTGGATGGTTATCTTTTCGTAAGGACTATCGATAAATATTCAAAGATTTCGACGAGATGAAATTGCTGGCTCGTTCTCAAATTTGTCAAAATTGCTTTTTAAAATTTTGTTGAAACTCAGCTAGTCGTCAATGCGGAATTTATACGTTATTTCCAGACGTTAATAGTCTTCAGGAATGGGAAAAACTCCAATCTGTCAGTAGTCATTATTTTAGGCTTTCTGTAAATCAAAATCCCTACCCTCAAGAGGAATACGACTAGAGGATTAGCTCTCATTCATTTTCAAGTGCTTCTTCCCCACAGTCGAGCTGTTTCATCATTTAACTAATGACGTGGCGAAGCACATGAAAAAATTTTTACTCTTTTTAATTATTTATCGTTTTGTATCGAAAACAAGCCACAAAAAATAAGCTTCAGATTGATGAAGAAGTGAAAACAAAAGATTCTTGGTTTCGTCTTATGACGAATTCCACCTCGCCGCAACACCCACCTTCTTATTACGCCAATATGATCTTACGTCAGCTTGGCTTACTATATAAGGTACCACGTGAGTTGTTGCGTGGGACATGTTATGATAGTCGGAAGAAAGACAACAACAAAAAATACGGATACGTATCAATGACTGGCTTGCTGTTTAGTCAAGTGCGTCAGCATTACAAGGAAAACCTTGCGGTCAGCACGACACTGCAAGATGGGCTCGTTAACGATAACAGCTTATCTTCCGTGTAAATAGACAGTGCAAAACAAATAAGTTTGTAGAGTTTGAACAAAGAGAAATCTTTTCTATTGGAAGGGGGAGGCGATTGGATAGAAATGAACTGTAGGGGAAGACTTACAAGTTGCAATTGAAAATTTATTCGGAAGCCAGAAAAGAGTTGATATCTCCATTTGGGCAGTAAAGGGTTATCGACAACAGGTTTTCTAATAGATTTTTGCAAAACATTCTTTAAAGTCCCATCGCTATCTAAATGTTTACCTTAATATCGCCTTAAAAGGGAAAAGGCGGAAATGAAGGCTACGCCATAATCGACTACACCCACAGGGGGGAATTCTAGACAACGTGTAATGGAAGGGAAATTGAAAAAAAGGTTGATTTTAATCATTTTAATTGCATTACAGTCTCTCCCTTTTTTTTTTGGTCAAACAAAAGAGAATTTATTGCCGAAACCACTTTTAGCGAATTACAATTTAAAAACTAGTTTTCATTTTGCGAAAAGCAGTCAAGAAAAAATACGCCAATGGCTTAAAGCCTTGTGCGAAGCCGAATCCAAAAAGAGAAAAAAAACTAGTTGAACTAAGAGTGTCATCCTCAGATTGTTGCCTCCGACTTGTTTTCCGTTTTAATCTGCTCGAGATATGCGAATAGTGGCACAAGGCTGACGAGTTTGAAATGAGTTGGTAGTATACTAACGGGAATCGTCGGTATAACAAGAAATCATCAAAGGAAACTTGTTTCAACACACGAGATGTGAAATGGAAACCCAAAACGTCAGCAAAACTTGAAATCGAAGACGATCTTGACATCGGCCAATAACTTTCAAGGACCCGTCTCGTCGGCGGGATCTTCACTTCTTTTTTCCAAACAAAAATTGATACAAACATACAGCCGCCTTGTTTGAAAACTACATTTCAATCGTTTGCCTCATCTTTTTACGACGCATAATGCCCGTCCCATATAATCATCGAACGTTATGACCCATAAAAAACCGCAATTGAAATTTGCTGACGTATTCTTTCTGCTGGTGGCCCAGTATGTCATTCCTTAAAAACTTGTATACGGTTTTACTAGTCTACATCTGCACGCACACGAATCAATATTGGCGTGACGAGTTCTTGCCCGGCAACCCATATCTAAAAAAAAAAGAACTAACCTGTGGTTTATACGAGGCACGAACTGGACGAGTCAATTTCCAAGTCAGCGATTTCGGTGATGAGGTGGCGCCCCTTTTATTCAACAAGATAAAAAGAATTTCAAAACATTAAGCTAGTTTGATTTCCATTTTACAATGGCGATGGAATAATAACAGACTAGTACGAAAATCCAACGTATCAAGGGCTCATAAAAAAAGGGATAAATTTTCGGTTATGCAACGCCCCAAAAAGGAACGAAAAGGTAGTTGGTGTTCGTTTATTGAACGAAAACGCCAGCAGCTACTATTCTGCATGCTCTTTTACGGTATGCGTATCGAATGAGCAAACCCTTTCAAATGTCTCATCTTCTGTTGTTTTCGTCGTATTTCAAATCCAAACACCAGCAGCCCATTACTGACGTCGTAAAACAAAATAAAATAAATAAAGAAAAAAAAACTCTTGTCTAATAATAGGACTGGGGTATTCAGATTTGAGTCTTTCAAGACTTGCAATCTAACGGAAGAGTGAGTAACGTCATCGAGGTCGGATGTACCAAAACAAGATAAGAACAGCATGAAACCCCACTAACCATTAAAACGAAACATTTTCCTTTTCGTGGCTTTCATTTTTTCTTTCTTTCTTATCTTGTTTATTTTGTATTTCAGTAGAAGTAGTGTAAGAAGAGTCTATACAAAAGAAAATCGACGTGTATATACGCGCGCACCAGAAAAAACATGGCCGATCCAAGGGAGAGGGGAAAAAATGTTTGAGATTAAGTAAATCGTGCACAACACACAAAAATCTGTCTTTTCTTTTTTTTTTAAGTAATAAGTAGAAAAAACACTCACCAAAAACAATATTAATGATAATCACTGAAAAAAAAAAAACACACACTTTTTTCTATTTTAAAATATTCTCTGGCAGGAAAACAAACTCAAGATCAAAATGTGTTCTTTAGCAGACGATCAAGAAAAGACAGAAAGAAAGAACAAAAATTACATGATGCGATATACTTGAACGCCACCTGATGACGATATACTTGGAATGGGGGGAGGGGGTAAACGGGAGATAATGCGATCTCTATCGGTCATGATAAATAATTGGTGGGGCTGAGTTGTTGTTTTGTGCCCACTTTTTCAGTGCCGTTTTGAATATTTGCTTCAATTTTTCAGGGTTTGGTTCGATGACCAGACTTCTGGGCTTTTTTCTTTCTCGCTGCTAACATGTCGTAGAACGGGTTGTGGCTTATGCTTTGCCTGTATAAATCGACCACACAAAAGACAACAGTTGAGTACAAAATGTTGGAAACGAAGTTTTATAAAAACGGGTTCTTTCGCTAAAAGAAAAAAAAAAAAAAAAACGATTTGTACCTAATGCATGCAATCCATTCGTCTTTCTCAGCTTGTTCGGCAGCGGACATTCGGTAGACAGTGTGCTTGCCCTCCACCACTTTCCCCTCGGAATCCGTTTTGCAGGCTTTTATTTTTTTGAAAAGAACCAAAAATATTTGAATTGTAGATACTCGTTTTTCTCAATGTTCTATTCGCATGCAATTGTGCGTTTGTACCTTTGATGAAATCGTTGCCTCCTGTGGCGTACAGCTCGAAACAGTTGGGCTTGTTCCTATCGGGCACTTCACGTACCTGACGGATTCACGAAAAAACATTTTTGTTAGTTTTCATGATAATGATGATTGACTGACACGATATAAATAGATTTGATTAAAAAAAAAGGGGAAAACATTCAAAACGTACCTGGATATTTTCTAAAGGTATAATTCCTCTCGGTTCTTTGTCGGTAGTGTATTCAAAATAGTATAAACAGTTGTCGTTCAAAATGAACCAGCGTCTCTTCCACGACTTGTACCGACCACCTTGTAAACGAAATAACGAGGTCAGAAACGAAGATTTGTATATTTTTGTTTTTTCGTTCCTAGCGCGAAAGAAATGTGTGCTTACCTTGTTTCCATAGCCATCCTTCACGGTCTGGGTTGAAGAATGTGTGCATCAGGTCGTTGCCGTCGTCCTCGGGTATTTTGAAAGGTTCAGCCTTGATACTATCGTAGATACTCTTAAAATTTTTAGAAAGGGAGAGTCAGACTCTGTTCGTCTCGAGATTGAAAAGAAACGGCGTTAGCGAAACACACTTACTTCTTGTATATCTCTCGGTATATCTTTGCCGTCGTTGATTCCGCGATTCATGGCAATGAATTTATCCAGTGTGGGTTTCTCTTTGACGCTCGGATTGTGCAAACTCGTATTGAGTATGATAACGGAAAACGACAAGACGTAGCAGGTATCTGTGATGCGAGAGATATTGAATCAGAAATTACGACACTAATCTCTATCGAAGCGATGAAGAAAGCAACAAATTAGAAACGTACCTGGATTGGAGAAAATGTTTGGATTAAGCTGACAGTAACGCTGAGCGAAGGTTTCCATCATTCTGTCAATCTTCTGCGCTTCTCCTGGCAGCCTAAAACTCCACAAAAATTGCCTATTGGGAGAGCGGGCCCCCAAAAAGAAGGAAGATTATTGTACTTTTCTCCTCGAATAAAAAAAAGCAAATGGCTTACCTTAATGCTTGTACGATGATGAGATCTGTAAAGTCATGCAGATCGACAAAAGCTTTCAAGACTTGCTCGTGGAAGGGACTTTTTTCGCCAAGGTAATCACCGATGGCCGTTTTACTTAGTCCCTCCCCCCTTTGGGAACCAGAAAAAAAAAAGGAGAGCACCGTTATTAGCGACAACTAACAACAAAGAAACAGTGTACAAAACGAGCTTATTATCAAGCCGAATTTTCTCCTCAGGATGTCGACCTTTGCCCTTCCCCAACACACAAAAAATAAGACTTTAAAACGTCTTGTAAAGATGGAAAAAAAGAAAACACATTTCGACTACACACGTGTGAATCACTACAGTAAAAAGCAAAAAGCAAAAAAAAAGGTGATTTACCTGTAGAGGAAAGCGGCAATGTCTTGAGGCGTGTTCTGCAAAAGTCCTTGTTGCAGCAGGAATTCAATGCCCTTTTTCGGATCCATATTGAACTTCTTCCTTCCGAGCGAAAGCTGTTTAGCTCGGGCTGCATTTTTACTGCAATCAAACAAAACACATCGAAACGATGATGTAACGTTTATCATTTTTTTTTATTCACCGACATACAAGTGGGAAGTTTAAAGACCCACAAAAAAATTGCTGATTCAAAGTTCAAACAGTCACTGTGTGCAAGTGGGCGTTATGCTGCAAGTCCCCAGATAAGATAAAATATGATTTTTTTTTTCCAACGTAGCACACAGGAAAAAGGATTTAGTGGCTCACAAGATTGGAATGCCCCCCTTTTTCTCCTTCTCCACGATCTATTTCTCATTTAAATTTCAAATTGTTTTTGCCTCATCTTCGTTCTTACCTGTCTTCTCCCGTATTGTCCAAACTCTCCATTTCTGCCGTAACTTCAGCGATTTCATCTTTGAGTTGCTGTAAAAATTTAAAAAAAAAAAGATAATCAAGAAATGAATCATGTGTACGGTGTAGATAAATTTCATAACGAGTCTCGGCCGCCGTTGGCCATTGTTTAGAAATAGACTAGCAGAGAGATAGTTAAAAAATACTAATAATAATAAATAAAAAGCCCAAAAAAATAAAATAAAAAAGAAGTAGATGAACAGCCTAGCGCACACGTTGAACGATCGCTACATGGCTTAATGACAGGCTCATCAGGGCGGAACAGCTAGGCGTAGGCACGAAACGAACCGTGCCAACATCCCAACAAAACAACAACAACAAACTCCCCTCTACATAGAAGCTGGCGCTTTTCCGACAGAGATAGAGAGATGACCCCAGTGAAAATAAACTCACTCCATTCCTTCGTCCGTTGATATCGCTATCCGAATGCGTATACCAGACGGTGGATCGTTTTTTACGACGATCCAGCGATGAGGTACTACTAGAATTGGTGTAAGCTCGTGATCGGCTCGTCACTGGCAACGGAGGCAGCAATCGACTTGCCACTCGGTTCGGTTGCGACGTCTGCAACCGCTTCCGGGGCAACGTGCAAAACTGTGAGACATTCTTGTTGTCGTCATCCAGTTGTTCTGCCACAACCGGAAGCGGAACTTGGACAACTACGATCGAACGATGAAGACTAGAATCCGGCGACTCTTCATCATTGGAAATGTCAACGGACGAATCGCTTTTCTTGGATCTTTGCAAGATCGTGCCAAGACGCCACCTCGTTTTCGGCGTCGTCGTGGACGATTGTGGTGATTTAGAAGAGTCTTCCAATCGCTCATTCAACATAACGGACGAGGTGGAATGAAGATTGACGTTCAACGTATGTAGGCTGGACAGTGATTTAGCACCGGTCATGGTCTTCGTACTATTGATAGTAGCACCATTTTTTGTTGGACTCAACTTGTCCGGAGTCGAGCAGAGACTTTTGTTTCGATTCCGTCGTAATGAACCAAACCAACCCATTTTGGCGGCCGCCTCCACTGGTGATGTCATCGTCATGGCGAAGCTAATCGACATACACACACACAACCAACACGACAGCAAAACAGAAACGGAGGCGATAACCAACAAAACACACGCACTTCAACTGACTCAAAAGGCACACACACACACACACACTTCTTTTTTGTTGTCCCCACCGTGTAACGGTTTTTTGTTTGTGTGTTGTTGAAATACGCAAAGGAGCGAGGAGAGAGAGCGCGAGAGCGCACACACCTCACACCCTTAGCTCTGCTGACTGACTGACTCCCAACCAAACATCTATAGCCCAGTCAGCTGATACCAGTGTAGAGGTTAGAAAAATAAAACTAGCTACTCTCCCCTAAAGGGACAAGGGGAAAAAGCCAACAAATAAAAAAAAAGGGCGGAGACCTTTTTTTTTTTCACTTGGCGCAGGGCCGTGTGGGCGTTGCACTGGGCATCGTGTCGCTATCTTCATGACGTCACGGTCCTGTGCTTCGCTGTGGTCATGAAAGGGAGATGAAAATTGTGAACTGTGGCAAAGCGAGCCAAACATTAAAAAAACAGGAATGATGATGATAATATAGAAAGAAAAAGAGAATAACAAAAAAACGTGACTGGGCATCCGCAAATGCGACGTTTTTAAAAATTATTTTTATAGACGGCTCGTGAATCACGCTGCTCTCTTTTCAAGAGGCTCTCTAATGTCGTCTCGGCACACACAAATGTCTCCTTAAATTTTTTTTTTCCATCAGTTCCCTCCTCCCGCCTATCCTTAAACAAAAACAAACAAAAATCTTAACCTGAGCCGCAAGTTTTTGATTCGCTCGTTATTCAAGTCGGCCATAGATCGGCATGTGGGGGGGCCACATTACGAAGAAAAGAAAAAAAAAAAAAAAGGCATTTATATGCACAAACAATAACAACGACGACGGAAGACGACGTTCTCTATGTGGTTCCTGTTTTGTGCATGTGTGCAAGACAAAAGAAGCAGCGCACAGGAGAGCAGTTGCGTGCGGACCGGTTTTCCCAGGGACCTGACTTCCCAACCGCCCAAGGGTCGGTCGCAGGGGTATAGCCGAGGACCAAGTTCGGGTTGCTTGATATTATTCTGCTCACGCAGTGATGCAATCCTTTCCATTTTCTTCTTCTTCTTCTTCTTTTCTCCTTCTTTTTAAATCTGCTCGGAGCAACGTTCAAAGAAGAGGCAAAACATAGGGGAGGAGGGCAAAGCTGTTGCTGCTATGCAAGGAGAGAGAAAATATGAGAGCTTTCTGATCCAAGACGCGTGATAATACAAAAACTGCCGACCCCAATGGGCAAAAAGTTGTTTGTTTGTTCCAGTCGCTGAATATGTAGTTTGTCGTCGCCGTCCCAATTAATGAAATGAGTCCAAATGTGACTACATTTTCATGGATTCCGACTCTCTCTCCTGTCATTGTACGACCTTTTTTCTTTTTTTCTTCGTCCGTCTTAATCAAGGCTAATTCGGATGCCAAAAAAAAAACCGACATTTTTTCTTTCTCTTCGATCTTTTTGCTAGTCGATTTTTTCCCCCTTCCAGAATGACATTTAGAAAAGAAAGAAAAAACGAATTGAGAAAATGAGGAGGAAGCCAACAGTTAGGCGAGAGAAAATAGATGTGGCGTCGTCTGCGGTTTGACAGAATTAGAAACCGGGTGGAGAGGCGCAAATAGTGTGACTCTCCGGTTCGTCCGTTCGCTTCGCTTCATTTGTCAAGAATGCACTGGAGGGACAAGAATAACACTTCACTTTGAATAACGATCAAACGCAAAGCGGAATTTACAATCAAAAATCAAAAAGAAACAGTCAGTCGGGATGGGAAACGAATGGATAGTTAGAACCAGGGTATTCATTCTCTCCTTCTCAAAGACGCTGTCAAAGCACACACACACACGCACAAAATTGAAAGGGAAGGATTGGTATGTAAGGCCTTGTTCGCATCTCGCAAGAAGATGGGGAATAATAAATTTCACTATTGCGAGATGGCCAGGTGAGAAGGCGGAGGAAAATCCTCTGTATGACGAAAGAGACCGCACCGTTGTGGTAGCTCTGGGGGTAGATATGGTAAACACGCTGATGAATTCCATAAGCAGAATCCCCCCCCCCTTTTATTTTGCAAAAGAATATTAAACGACGAGAAATCGTCAAACAATCGCAGACGATGAGGTCAGATTTTTTTTTCTTTTTCGCTGGAAAGTTATGACGATTAAAGTGGAAACAAATTTATTCCCTTCGGTTTCTGGTCTACGTGTAGGTCAAGGGCCCACTAGAAAGACACACACAAAAATGTGCAGAAGACAGCATTTCTTCAAGTACGGCTACCATATTACTCAGCTATATCCCACTTGGGATCGATTTTTAAAAAAGAGATAGCCCACTTGACTTTTTAGAGTCCTCTTCTTTTTGCCCCCATGCAAGACTATTGTTCTTTAATTGTTTTCTGTTCCAAGAACACAAAGGGGGAAAAAGGGGGGGCGAAACCACAGCAACAAGGTAGGTGGTTTTCGTAAAAGCAAATAAAGGGTCCATTTCTAACCGACGTCTTCCCAACAAAACAAAACAAAAAAAACCATCTCAAACTCATCTAACTGTAAAAACAAAAAAAAAATGTGGGCACGTTTCAAGATAGAAAAAAAAAAAGAAACAACAACTGGAGGATCAGCATGCGAGAATAGATATAATCTGGGATAATTATTTTCATTCAATTTTATTAGTGCATCGTTCGCCATCCGTTCTTTTTCGGGGTTAGCATTGGGTGGTTTGTTTGGTTGTTGTTCGTTTACTGCGGCGCGGATGAGGTCGCCCTGACGATAAGATTAGAACCGACATTCGGGTTGTTTGTGTGTCTATGTTTTGTGACTGCCTAGCGACTTGGGCTTCGTGTTTGCACGTTTTAAGCAACTTATAATAATATATGGGGCCTTTTCTTCCTTCTTTTTGTTTGAGATGGAAGAGACTTAGAAAGCGGATATGACCATTTGGACGTTGACAAAAACACACACAACCATAGTCACAAATAGAAAGACACACACACACACACATACGCACAGTGTGTGGGATGAGAGGAGGGCGAGCATCAAAAATCCATTAAGAGCTCTTCCGACTTTGGGTTCGTTCGTTATTTTGTTTCGTTCAGTTCAGTCTGCATCCCAAAAAAGCTTTTCCTTCTTCTTCTTCTTTTTTTTACTTAAAATATTTTTCTCTGTCTCTTTTTAACGTTTCCTACTTCTTTTAATTTCAAGACTTGCTCCTCTGACTTGGAAAAATTCTTAGGACGCACAGCCCACAGCTGCGCGTGCTTGTATACATTTTTTTTGTTTTCTGTTCGCCATTCACACTTCCTTGCATCACGCTTTGATTTTATTATTTATAGTTTTCTCCCTTTTATGACAGCTAGTCGGCGACCAAGAGGAAACAAACGTCTCTGATTTCATGGACCCACGGTTCAGCATCAGAAGAAAATAAAAGGCGAAAACAAAAAAAAAAAAAAAAGTTGTGCAGCAAACGCCACCTAGTGGACGATTTGTGAAACCGTTACTGGTAGTCACACTTGCTGCCATCTTGTGGCCAAAAAGCAAACGAGATAAGACAAATCTGGTACAACAAATCTGATGAGGAAAGAATCTGAAAATTCAAGATATAGAAAAAGAAGAAGAGGGGAAAAAAAATTCCTTTTCTGAATTGTGGTGGGTCACATTCTTGCATAATGGACAACCGAGGGGGGGGAAAAGATAAAAGGAATAGGGAAAAAAGCGGAGTGGGGGTTGTTCTTCCCTTTTCTCTTCTCTTTTACTACCAACTACTACTATTATTATGGAAATAAACCATTATGCGACTATGAAAAGCCGACGAAAAAGATCTTAGTTAAACGATCATTAATACACTCGATTCCCACGCCGCCGCGCATAATAGGAGCCTCGAAATACTAAACACTTCACACCCAACCAATAAGAAAGAAAAGAAAAGAAGAAAAAAATCCGGGCAAACATAATTCATAAAGTAAAGCATGGCATTTTTCTACTTTATTTTATTCAAATCTACTTTGTACTAAAAGCTATGTGTTTCCGCCTTTTTTTTTCTTTTCTTTCTAAATTCTAAATAGCGACGACACAACAAAAAATGCTGTAGAATGCAGAAGGATTAAATACCTGTATTTCGTTTAGTAACTCCGTTTTACGGCGTCGTATCTCGACAAGCAGCTGTTGTTCTGCTGGCGTCAGATCTAAAAAGAAAAAAAAAGAAAAAACGGACAGAAAAAATAAAAAAAAAATGAATATTAATTCAAAATTCAACGAACGAATACGATATCACAAAATTACAACGGACCCCCCAAACCGAGCAGAAGCGCAAGAACTAAGTATAATGATGAATTGACGTGTCGCTCGGCCGTTGACAAAAGGGGAACAACGAGCGTCGTGTTTATAATGATGAACAACAACCCCTCCCTTTCTCTCTTTACTTCTGGCAAATCGTAATTATCGTCTGTGTTGTTTACGTTCTCTTATCACACACACACACACACACACACACAAAGTAAGCAGCTGATGAGTTCGAAGCGAGCGTATCATTATGGCGATCATTATGTTTGTGTTCGGTATATTCTCATAACGACAGAGCGTGATCGTGAGAACCCCAATAGTATACATACACTACAGTGCTACTACCCCACCAAGGAGGCTATTATTCATTGACTATTTATTAATCTACTAGTTAGAGAGTTCCTCTCTTTCGCTCTGGGCCAAAACGGAAGCAGGTGGTCGCGGTCGGAAAGAATAATCATAAAATGAAAAGACATGAAAATAGCTCTTTCTCTCAGTCTCTGGGTTTCCATATGGACTCGAAACATACCAACCTGACCTGGCCTCTCTGCTCGCCAGAGGAGAAAATAAACGTGTCAACCCAAAAGGCCAGACGTTCACCGATGGAACATTTTTCGTTTGTTTTTTTGTTCTTTTTTTTTTTTTTTGAGGGGTAAAAACAACACCAAAATAGGAAGAAAAAAAAAAACAGGTTTTAGCTGAAAGGGCCAGTTGGATACAAGTCTAGTAATTTGACTAGATACGGAAGCGATGCTTTCTCCCCCACTTCTCTTTCCGGAATGAAACATCATCAGCTGTTACTGCTGCGGGGTGCGTTAAGTTTCTTTTTCGACTTTGTGTGTATGCACATCTTGACAAAACATTTCGAAGCCTTGGAAGAAGCAAAAGAGAAAAAGGAAAATATAAAAAATAAAAAATAAAATAAAATAAAAAATAAGCGAGACGAGTGTGAAACAAAAGCCGATGTTGCGGGTGTCAATTCGGTGGAGGAACGCCAAAAGCAGCGTGGGACTGGAAGTGGAAAGAAGGGGGGGGGGATCCTTCCATGGCGCCATCCAGTCACAAAAGTCACACAGGACGCAGACGGAATCCATGAAATGAAAAAAATCTTGACCGGATTCTTGCTCTTGTGAAATGTGAGAATCAAAAGCAGTGTTTCGGAAAATTGTGTTGTTCTAAAGATAAATGTTGATTCGTTTAGTTTGAAACTAAAAAAATAATTTTGGATGGTATTCTAGTCTCGAGCATCATTGTCACTAATTTCAATTCGAAAACTTGGGGAATTGATTTTAATTGGAAGTGGCATTCCAGCAAGGGCAATTGACATTCAGCCCACCAACTAAGAGCTACAAGTTTCCTTCGATTGTCACTCGTCCGGTTGGACAACATTTCATCGGGTGGAGTCGTTAAACGAACTTTAAAAGGAGCTGTGCCTGTTGATGGGGACATCTAAAACTGACAGAAGCTTCAACCGAAAAAGGGAACGACGAACATAACAATCAACAGACAAGATAACAAAGACTCAAACGAAACAAGATAAAAAAAGAAACTAAAAAAAGAAACACAGGGCGTTCCCTTTATCTTGCGCCTTCCCGGATAAAATAAAATGATTTCCGCTTCGTTTAATTCGTCATAAACGAATGGGAAAAAAAAAAATAATAATAAAAATAAAATAAAATAGTAAACACCCGGAATTCACACCTCGACGGTCTCACGTCTAAATCTACACGAGACGATGATTAGAGGACGATTTTCAACCGAGTAGCGACGGCAAACGGGACCTGCCATCATCATCCGCAAGACAAAAGGTCTGATGGAGGGCTGACACACGGCGCACGTTCACGCTTGAGCAAGCCACCAAGGTCACTCGTCCCGCAGGCGGTCCTCCTCATCGCAACACTCAATCACTCGATAATGCGCATCTCGTACAGATAAAGCAAGGGAAATAAAATAAAATAATTTTTTAAAAAAACTGAACGTGTTATAACTGAAGGGAAACGGAATAGAAACATCAAAAGGGAGGAGGAGGAAGGCAAAGAGGCAGGTTCGGATTAGAACGTGCAAAATAGCACCCATACATAGTCGTCTGCATAATTATAATAATAGAAAGTTGTACGAAGAAAAAGAGAGAAGAGAAAAAAAAACAGAGAGGTATAAAGAACATGTTTTGTGCCCTGTAAATAACGAGTATAAAATCGAACGTAACCATCTATCTGGCTCTCAACGCATGAGCTAAAAGGCGTTATCCAAAAGATGTGCTGTAAGGTTCAAGGACTCATCCGTCTCACCTTTCTATCGCCCTTCGTCGCTCACGTTTCATAATATCATCGTCGTGGCATCTTTTCTTACGTTCCACTACTTCTTTCTTTTACGCTCTTTTGACTCCCTCCACCTCCCCCCCCAGAAGAAAATGATTCGAAGATCACGGTGAAAAACAAAACAAAAAAGAAAAATGCGCACGACCGCGGCCTCAAAACGAAAAAAGTTTTTTTTTCTTTTTAAGGCAAAAAGAAAAGGAAATAAATAAAGGGAAACGAGACACAAAACTGGCAGCGCGAAACGCCTCGGTATTGTATATCTATTGGGGTCGATGCTAATCTCTATCGTTGAAATTATCTCTCTCCCCCCCCTCCCTTCGATACACACAATCTTATTTTCCCGTTGCAGTTATTTTAGTAAGTACCAAACGCTGTGTTGCGTACACACCAAAGTACACACACACACACAGAGTGAATCGAAAATATTTACGGTTACAGTAGTAGTACAGTTTAGATTGTCACCATTCCGTCACGACCGTTGCTTTAGCAGATGATCACTCAACCGGCATTCCAACGAAAAATGCCAAGAGTGTCATAATCCCCTTCTCGGTCTTCTACAAACACCACAACTACTAGTCTATATAACTACATTCCCATTGAAAAATCTACGTATAATCTCCTCTTTTTTTTTTAAAACATTTTCTCTCTATCTCTTGTAGACGGAAAGCAACCCTCTTTATAGACCGCAAGGATTCAATGAACCGCGTCAAACTCCAACCCCCTCTCGCTCACACAAACTTTCCGATTTTCGATCCAATATTTTCGACCCGAAAATCCTACGAACCCTATTGTGGTGTCGTTTTCCATAAATAATTACGATACTCGGGTAGAATGAGAACTCTCGAAAAATATAAAATAAAAAACCGAGTGGGTTACACACACAAATAGTTGGGAGAGCGGAGAAAAGAAAGAAATATGTCAATAGAAAAAAGAACTTGTCCAGGTGGAGACAAGGACGAGCCGTCCGTTTGCAGATGGTCAAGAGACGGGCCATTCATCACATCGTTGAAGGGCTTTCGAAAGTAAAACGAAGAAAGTCTTGTACACACGCAGACGAGTAAAACCTGTCCATTTAATTTTTTTTTTCTTTCTTTTTACACGGTTCCAAAATAGACGAGAGAGAAAAGACAAGAAAAGGTAAATTCGAGGGGGGTTCTACAGTGGTAAGCTGAGTGTCCATGTCCTGGGCGCTGTCGGTGGACTTGGGTTTGCAGCAAACAACAAGGACCACACCTGGCTTAACGTCAACCCAATTTGTAACGGCCTCCATTCAAAGATGAGCAAAGAAAAAGGAAAAAAAATAATAAACTGGAACATATTCAAGTATATTTTTATTCCCCCCCTCTATTCAAAATGATGAACAACGCGGTTAGTGCACAACTACACTGCCAACAATGTCCCGAGAGAAGCCATGGTGGACAACCGCACCTAACACACACACACGCTCTCAGCCGTGTTTGTGTGTGTGTGTGGCTGTTTGTAAATTTGTCCGTTCCATCCCTGGGAAAAACGAGGCCGACCGAAATGCTCATCATTTGCTTTTTTTTTTTTCGAAAAGAAAGAAAAGAATGAATAAAAGAATGACGGGAAAAATAGGAGGAGAGGGGCACCGGAACAAGTACTTTTTTTTTTCTCCTTAAACGGTGTCTGTATTTTTGGATGAGCTCATCCAATGCCTTTTTACTCAATGCCGTGAGATAGCGAGAGACCTGCTGCTGCCGTTTGGCGGCATTTTGGGGACCTTTTAATGACAAGCGCTACCGTTTGATGATTGTCCATTGATGGCCCATCAGCCGTAATGTCTTCTATATATCTCCTTTTTTCCCATCCCTCTCTCTCTACCTCTCTCGATTTCTATACACAATAACCTTTTTTTTTTAAAATACATATTATATATATTCATGGGGGTGGTGGATATCAAAGAGATTGACCATTGCACCGTGTTTTTCCACCATAAATGGTGTAACCGGTCCTTTAAAAAGATATCGCCCCCATGTTACTGCGTACAACCTAAAGCATCTTTATTTTTTTAAGATTTACGGATCGGCATTCCACAGCAACAAAAAGAAAAAGAAGATGAAGTGGATGATGATGATCCACCAGCTAGCTACCGAGTTCTTATGAAAATAAAAAAATAAACCAACACAAAAACAAGCATCTCAAAAAGAGACTGGACTACATTATCCCCCTCCTTTTCTCTTTCTGGCTGCGAGACGATGATGCCAGGTAGCATCTTCAACACAACACTCACACTTGTTGATGAGATTTTCCAACTGGGTCCCGGTAGCCGCCTGTAATCCGTTGACGACGGCCATGGTCTGAATTCCAATAAGATGTTTTTGTTTGTTGTTTTGCGGGTCCTTCTTCCCGATGAAAGAGAATCGGAAGGGGGGAACTTGAAACCAGGGCAAATAACTCTTTTTCCCTTCTTCCCGATCTTCTTATCAAAAATTGCCGAACTCGAAACAAACAAACACACAAACACAATGAACTTCCAAAAGGGAGAGGGGAATCACAATGTTCAACAGACAACTGCCACTTCTTTAGCTATATAAATTTTTTTTTTCTTTTCTTCCTTTCTTCTTCTCTGTAGCACAAAACCAGATGCACAGAACAACCGGAGAGTGTATACACGACTGTTCCACCTGAGCGTTGGACACTGACTGGTGTCTGCCAGTGGGCTCCTATACTACCCCCACTATCAGCGAACTCCGGAACCCCATAGCTCCATGTGTACTATTACTACCACCACCACTACTACTATGCGTATACTACGCTCCCTTCTCTCTCTCTCGTTTCACCTCAACAACAACACACACAAAAAGAGAGAGAGAAAGAGCATCTTTTTACTCCCACCCTCTTCACCCCCTAACTATAGTAGTTTTAGATTCCCTTCCTTTCGGACGCTAGCCATCCGTTAGCCAGTCAGCATCGTCCATCATTTCAAGTCCACGAAAGAGGAGTTGCATTATTGATTCTTACATCCGAAGAGGATGGAAGAAGAAAAAAACAAAATGGGAAAACCGAAATGCAAAGATTTTTGAATAATCTTTCGAGTTTTGTGCGGTTGTTCATAGTATAGCTCTCTGCGGGGAGAAACAAAACCAATCAGCATATATGGGCGGTCGGTATGAAGGTGAGCTTGCAGTTTGGGTCGTGCGGGATGATGGATGTACGCACGGCGCCGGAAGGTAGACTCAGGTGGGGTACAAAAATAAAAGGCGAAAACAACATTGAATCAACAATAAAAAATCTAACGTGTCGTTTTTCCATTTGAGAGAAGAAGAAAAAACTGGGAAAAGACAAGGCACGCTTAACACATCAAGGTATCGAGGGCCGTGAAAAATGCCTTTGGGTTATGTGATCTTTAAAGGCTTTCGAAAAACCTGTATTCTCCCTTTTCTCCGTGTATCTTTTCTAGTTCTCCCCCCCTTTTTTCCCTTTGGAGGGCCCGGAAGGCTTGTGCGGAATGAGGGACATTTAAGAGCGGATGAGCTTCGACGCAAGAGAGAGAGGGTTCAGGTTCGGATTCGCTCTCGGCCTTCTTTTTCTTTAGTTTATGTATTTTCTTTTCTTTTAAGGGTTAAAAGGTGAACAGTGGAAAACCAGTGGGGGGAACAGCCCGGCATTTCCGTTCCCATCTCATTACCCCAATGTTCTTGTTGTTCTTTTTCGTTTTCTTTTATTATCGTTCTTTCTCTTTCATCTGTGCGTCGATCGGAGCATATCTGGCTGCCTTAAGGGTACCCCGTTGCGGTTGGTATCGTGTTTCAACACCCAGCCAACCAGCAAAGTCCAGCTTTTGGTCGAATCCAAAAGACACGTTCAATAGCCTGGAACGTCTGCAGAGCATTTTTACCAGGAGCTGGGAAGAAGAACAGCTTGGTACATAAATAACAGCAAACACTCCTGGTGAGCAATGACCATCAAGTCAAAACAGTAACGAAGGCAAAATAGCCTACAGTGTACCACCTTCATCAACCGAGAGGATATTTTTGAAAACCTATAACCACTCATGTGTGGTTTACTGAAAAGCAGAGCCTCTGCTGAGAGAACAGACTGGGGAAAAAGCCAATGACAGTTTGTGAAGTGTGCTTTGTTCGCAGAACGATCCTATATGATGAAAAAGTCAAACAACAGAAGACCAATCTCACCCTAACACCTCTACTTGAAATCCTGTCATTATTTAATAACTAAGCAATGAAGAAACCTCACTAACACAATCAAGTGTGCAGATATGTGACATGATACGAGTTGCATCTTCGTCCTCGTTTTCTCAGAGAACCACGTACACCTTATTCGTCTTTAGATCTCTTACCTGCAATTTTGAATATCTCGGCAGAAGACACCGTCTGGGTCTGCATGATAGCAACAATGACGAAGCCTCGATCGTTGATTAAACTGATGTGAAGACAATGCACTTATCTGTGGATTAATAACTCAAAAGAAATTGTGGCAGATTGTTTGGACCGTTTATCGTCAACAATAGGACGCCATTGTTCAGGTACGGCCAACGCTACCTAGTGGAAAATTGTTACAACTCGGTGTTAGTTTACTGTTCTTTGCCATTGCCAATGGAAAAAAACAAAAAAACAGATTTGGTACGTAATTCCCGTCTCGACATGAAATCCCGATTGCATTCATTTATTTAAAATTCCAACTTTATCTATATACAACCGTACTGGTTTTTAACAACTTACTGCTTATTTACAAAGAATCTAATTCCAGAAATATAGCTGAAATTACAATCGAATTTTTTTCAAGCCCTTATCTTTTTGTTTCTACAATTTGGACCAAAAGGTATTTAGTAACTTTCCCAGCTGAAATAAAAACTCGACAGCCTTGTTATATGGGCCGATTTTAGCTGCATCCGCTGCGTAATCGGGACACGTTCCAAAACGCCGTTTCTGATGCACTATAGCTTCAAAGATTTAGGTCACATTTTTGGTTTTTCAAAGTGAACTCTGGTTGAAGACTAACGTGTATTTAAGCAACTTTAGACTAATGCATTATCTGTCACACAGAAGCAAGTTTTAATTCAAACTGAGGAATGTGTAGTGGTATAATGCAATCAAATGACATTTAAAGAAGGTAGAAACATTCCAAAATAAAAATAAAATAAAAAAAAATAAACTGTAAGGTTCCACAAGAAAATGAATGCTTTGTTGATGAAAAAGATCAGTTGTAGGAGCGAGAAAGAACTCGAGGAAGAACAGAAAAGGAATACAAATAATGTGTCACCTTGCTTGACAGCAGCAGCGACTTGAGGCGAAGGGAAAAATTGAGACGCCCACTGGGATCCGTAATGAGCGTCTGACAACAAGGCTTCAACATTTTTTTTAGTCCGGACCTACAATAAAATGGGAATTAATTTTCCGACTGCCTACCATGACGAAGCCAGCTTTCTTATAATTCTTTTTGTTTGTTTCGAGGCTCGACGAATTGCAGTTAATCAATAACAATTTGGATCAAAAGGTCACCTGCAATTGAATCAATTTTCCCAGCTTTTTGACAGTCCGAAGCGATTGATTGTGCCTGTGCGATTGTGTACGTGCCCTCTCACTCACTCTCTTTTTCTGGATGCGAACAACACAAAAGCAAATCACGAATTCTTCCCTTCCCTCGAATCACTGGACCACCCTCATTTATCTGCCCGTTAAAGGCAAAATGGAGAAAATCCGTGTGCATTGTTGTTCTTTTTATTTATTTTTTTTTTGCTTTGTCATCTGAGATGCACCCCAGCCCAAGCGACACTTACCTGTCCCGGTTTCGCTACACCATGTAGGGGGGCAAGTGGATAACCATTAACTCGCTTCATGAAGTGAAACCACTTACCTGAAATACGATGAAGCTACCTCATCTTAGATGACTTTTTGACTTCGTACTGCTGCTCCATCTCCTACACGTAATAGCTATATGATCCCTCCACCATTCTCCTTTAAACCTGACATTACAAAACAAAAACGGATTTTAAATAAACTAGTGTTAATCAAGACATGGGAAATATCAGTGCCTACCGTTGTGTGCTGAGCGATCACGATCACGAGGTCTATCCTCTCGTTTTCTGTCTCGATGATCTCTGCTGTGCCTGCATAATGAGCAACATTTTGTTAAGAAATTAACATTACTGTACACTGATAACAAATTTACTAACCCACGATCTTTGTCTCGGTGGCGTTCGTGTTCTCCCCGATGACGATCACTTTTATCGCTACGATCTCGGCGATCGCCGTGATGGTTTGATGACCGATGTCTTGGAGAGCGGGAACGGCTGCGCCTACGGCTACTACCTTCACGGTCTTTTCCAGGTTGGCGACGTGAATCGTCATCATGACGCCTTCCGCGGCGATCTTCGGCTTCTTTCTGGCGTTGCATTTCTCTATCTTGACGAGCCTTTTCTCGACTCTCCTGAGGAAGGTATAAACCATAAATTATAAACTTAATATTGAGATTCACTTTCTTCTTGTCATTGTTACTACCGTGATTTCATCTACTGCCGATCGCAATTTTTGGTAACCCACATGCTGTTTTCCTTGCATGTGATCATCAAGGCGAGCTGGAGCATCACCAACAATTAGAAAAGCTCCACATACTTTGCAGACTTCCATTTGCTTTTCTAACATCAATTCAGTTGCCTAGATAAATAAACAAAAACAAATGAGGATACAAGCGCACATACATAATTCATCACACTTACAAACGAGAGGCCTTCTCCTTTCTTTAGAGCTTCTCGTTCACTTTTAAATTGGTCACTAAGTTTTAATAAGCCTTGTGCTTGTTCAATGTTTCCTTCAAAACCTAGACGTTCAGCTTCTTTAACCAGGTGACTTATCTTATCAGTTAACAAAGCAATTTGTTCTTCAGCTTTAGTTTTAGGATTAGCACCAGCTTCTTGTTTTGCTAGCTGTGATTGGGCAAGTCTTTGTTCACCCTTTTGGATTTTACGCTCAACTTCATTCAGCATAGATCGACAGTATTTGAGAAACTCATCTTCAAACTTTGTCTTTGTATATGATGGTGCCTCGTTCAAGTATTTCTGTCGCACAGCTTCATCGTGAAGGTTGGGGCATGGGCCTAAATCTGCTTTCGTGTTATGGAACAAATCGTGTGGACAAAACCGAACCATGTAGTACCTACAAACCTAGTAAAAACAAGCTATAGTTTAACGACCAAATGCGTACCAATGAAATTTTTATTTTTACCTCAGCGTCATTATAAGATAATTCTTTCGTTCGATCTGTTGGAAGGGCATTTCGATTCCTTCCCATTAACTCATCGAGCAGTTGCGCAGCCATGGAAGCCATTTTTACGTTTTACTGAATGTTCACTTAGATGACCAAATAGGCGTTGCCAAATCCTACTTATTATTTCACACAGAAAAAGAAAAAAAAAAGGAAAAAATAAAGAGAAAGAGTAAACTTACGGAGTTAGAAAAAACACGTTAGTTGTAAAGTATAATAGATGACACGGCAAATAATTTTTCTTCAGCTACAATTGAATTCATGTAATAATTTCTTTTGAATTCCTTGACTTCAAGTTTGGAAAATGAAAAGCAGCATGCTCTAGACTAGAGGCTAGTCGACACTCGACAGAAAGACATCCATATTCTAAATGCTTGATAGGCTGACGTCATCAAACTCAAACTTTTGAGAAACAATGAAGTGATATGAAAGAATGAAACACGGAAGCCATAAAAAATAATATCACACGCATATCGACAGAGTGGTAACCAACTTCTTTTGTTAAAAGTAAGAATATTTATGGGGAAAACCAACATTGATTAGAAATTGATATGTTGAGGCGGAAAATGTGGAAATCAGCAATCATTCAAAACATGATTGTGTTCTGAAAAGTATTTCGAGAAAATATAAATCAATGAAAAATAGTTTATTGAATTTGGTGTTGAGAAAATGTGGTGATAGGTAAACTGCCGTGTGCCGACGTACGCTCGGTTCATGCACAATTCCATCAGCTGTTCAAACGTATTAATATGTTCCCATCAACTGTTCAAACGTATTAATATGTTCTCCCAAATGTTCAAATAAAATTGCAGCCAGACCAAGGCCTTTGGTAAACACTCGTCATTCTGCCTTGTTAAGGAAACTAAAACAACCTATACCTACTTGACGGATAACGTACAGTATGCCATAAGCACTACCCAGCTATTAAAAACAATATTGTTCTTGTAAGAACGGTGGTGAGTTTATTTAAGCGTGATGTCAACTTGACAAACGATGAGAAAGCATCAACACATTGTTGTTGCGAACTAGACAAGCCATTATTACCAATTGTTTCTGTGACATCGTGTAATTCATTCAACTCTTTCACTGTGGTAATAGGATGAGAGACGCATGGGCTTCAATTATAATTGCACTTACGTCCGATCAATACATGAGCGTCAGCCAGAAAAGAAAACGATGGGACTGCACTCGGGAATTTTATCAATGAAAGTATTTCTTGTCCAACCAAAACATGATTCATGTATACCAGGAAAGTTAGATTTTAGATTTGTAAGTGCTTAAGTGTTTTGTTAAACATCTGGAAGTGAAATATCCTATTCCAAGAACTAAAGAAAGGGAAAAACTGATTTTTTTTTCTCGTTTTTTTTAAGGTGTCCGTTAATCACGTACATTAAAGAAAACATCGCAACAGAACAAAGCCAGCACCCTTTTCCCAAGTAGTGATTTAAACGCAAATACAATTTATAATTCATCCTTGGCTGGAACGTCTTTCTCTTCTTCTTCGTCCTCCTATTTAACGATAAAAAAACAGTTTAGTAATTCGTAATAACAAATTTCACAAACCCGTGAAAACTCGCCACCGAGAAGCCCAAGGCAAAGCTGAAAGGTTAGGAAGAAAAGTTAAAAACTCACTGTGGATGGTGTCTTTAGACTCTGCTCTAGAAACTCTACAAAGCCGTCCAAAGTGCGTGCACCCGTGTAAGGGATCACCTCGAATAGAAAAAGAAGAGAAACAGATCGCAAGTCAGCTACTGATGAGAATCAGGCCATGCAAGGACGCGCATTTACAAACATGCAATTCATCCTTTGTAAACTCAAAGATGTAGGTTAAAAAAGAGGAAGATTTAGTAGTGAGCGAGTTTTGGTGGCGAGCTTCCCCCAGTCATCCGTCGATTTTCTTCATTTAATACTATACCTCTTCGGGAGCAGCTTGTCCGTAAGTACCACCAGTTTCCAAGAACTTGCTCAAGCCGGCCAAAGTTCGCTCACCATTATACTCGACAACCTTGACGTATCACACAAAATGTGTTATAGAAATATTCATTTTATCTCGATTTAGCGAAATGGACCCTTATTAAATCATGATTTTACTAACGGACGGGCCCAACCGGCCCATGTCTTAATTTAATTCTCGAAAACCCTGAAGCACCGAAAAATACCTTGTTGTCTCCCTTCTGGTACAGTTTGATTGTAGGGAAGCTCTGAATTTTCGTATGCTCCAACTCGTTGGTAGTGGAATCCATTTTGGCAATAACGATGCTTTCATGATCCTTGTACTTTTCGCCTAATTCATCGTAAATGGGGACCAACTGCTTGCAGTGTCCGCACCTAATAGGGACAAAAACGGTGGTTTATGGAAAAGAATCAACTGAACGATTGTAAACCAAAGGATATTACCAAGGAGCGTAGAATTCGACCAAGACATCCTTCTCCTTATCAAAGGCAACAGAATCAAAGTTCTTGGAGACGAGGGTTTTGACTGGATTCTTATCCCAGTCCTCTGGAATATCTTCAGAGAGCAAATGAGGCTTGATTTTGCCATCAATGAAGTCTTGAACGAAATCCTTCATCGAATCCTGTGTAAGTTCCTCAGAAGACGGCTTGTATTTGGTCATCTCTTCTTCCAAATGGATAAGACGCATGGCTGGGAGTTCGCTTTTCTTCATACCGAAGAATTCGAGGATACGTTGGTGATCATCTTCGTCGGTGTCGACGGTGACAAACAAAACCTAATTAGGGGAATAAATAAACGAGTTAACGATTTGAATGTCTAGAACACTTTTGGTACTAACCTTGCCCTTGAAAAGCTTGGCAACATCACGGGCAGCTTGGGTGATTTTATCGGCATCGGCATGACTCTTGCCAACGAAG
Organism: Daphnia magna; assembly: GCF_020631705.1. NCBI lineage: Eukaryota > Metazoa > Arthropoda > Branchiopoda > Diplostraca > Daphniidae > Daphnia > Daphnia magna. The sequence continues at coordinate 12,496,326 of NC_059183.1, forward strand.
ATAAGCAAGTGATTCTTGATCTCACCACCAAAGATCTTTTGGGCACTTTCGTGGTTGAATTCGATAACCAAAGGAAGCGATTCGGTCTTAACGAATTTGACGATAGCATCGGAAGTGATATCACCCTCGAAAGCAACCTTGGGATCATCGACCTTCTTGAGCAGGAAGACAGCGGCATCGGTAGTTACTTCGTACTCTTTAAGGACATCAGCATCGGCGGTGATACCAAAGCGGAAATCATCGACTTCTTGGGCAGCAGCGAGGTATTGCTTGGCAGCCTCAGATTCGAGATCCTGTGGAAAAGCAAATTTATGAGTTAGAAATCAGTATTAACGCAAAAAGTTTATTTTATTACCTTGAAGAAACCGAGAACGACAACGTCGCTGGCTGAGGCGAATTCCTTGGCTTCATCGACAGTTGCAATAGCTTTGGCTGCAGGGCCAGTCTTCTTAAGCAACCAGTTGACGATTTCATCACCAGTACGACCGCCTTAAATGAACATTCGCTGGTTGCTAAAGAGTGACTGAAATAATTACTGTCATTCATACCATTATAGTCTGAGGGCTTTCCATCGCGGTAGAATTTGAGAGTGGGGTACCCACGAATCTTGTTTTCTTCGGCAAGTTCAGCTTGTTCTGTGGCATCAACTTTGCCCAACTGAATGTCGGAGTTCATGTCTCTCAGCTTCTGCGCGGCCTTGATGTATTCCGGCTCTAGTGCTTTGCAATGACCACACCATGGGGCATCTAGAAAAAAATTGGAAAATAAAGATTATAATTAAAATTCAGAAAAAAAGTGAAGAAAACGGACGGTTGCTGAAATTCAAAGCACAAGTTCATTAACTTTCCGTCCAGTTTTCTTTTCGACTGAAGGTCGACGAATGTTGGGTCTTTGAATCGCTTCAAGGTCAAAATGCCCAGGGCCGTCTCACGCGTACGCTGCAAGACACGAGAACTGACACTACCGACTTTGTCACTACTCACTAGTTCGAATGCAATTGTTTCAGAAGATTTGTTATCCCCTTTTTTTCTAAATTTGTAGTTGATTACCGTTACTCCATATAAAGTTATATTAAACTGTGATAATTGTAAACCTGTTGCTTCAATTCCTGTCAAATTCTTGTTTCAGATTTAAAGAATCAACTTAAACAAAAAACTAGCACATATTTAAGCCAGAGTTTTGTACAACAATTCTAGTTGATAGAAGTTAGGCCTAAAAGCATGCACAAGGAAAACCAACTTACAAAATTCAACAAGGATGAACTTGTTATCAGTAATGGCAGCCTGGAATGTGTCTTTCTCCAAAACCAACACTCCTTGGTCCTTTTTGATTTCATCAGTCCTCACCAAGACGGCAAACGCTAACAGCAAAAGGAATTTCATCTTGACAGAAATCTCTCGTATAGGTTGGTGATTTGTTTGACGGGACAATTAGCGCTGCGCAGATCTGTAAAACCGAAAGTACATATTGTTGTGGCAATCGATTAGATATGTTTTATCGTTGATATTCGCGAAAGGTTAAAACAGAAGTGTCATGTCAGACACTGTCGAGTTAAAAGGAATTTAATACCTCAAGAGTACGTTGAAATCGGTCGCCGGTCTGAAACAGAAAGAGATGCAGTGCGGATTCTGACGTTCCCTCCCGGTAAACGAGCCAAACGTGCTGACGTGGTGTATGCTCACGCATCGATTTCTCTGATATCGATAGTATGGGAGTTTAATTTTTAAATATCGATTCACTTGTTGATAAAACATCGTCGGAAAGTATTACGGTGCAAATGAAATACAGATCTGAATTTTCGTTTTACAATAGCTTAAAATTTGCGGATTCGTAAAATTCATTGTCTTAATGATTGAACGTGTTAGAAAGGCCAATGAAAATCCAGCCAAAAGTAGGAGTATGTGTATCGATCTATAAGAAATCGCTGACGACGGTTTTCCTTAAAGGGAAAAATGTGTGTTGTGCTGTTGGATTTCTATTGGTTACTGCCTTAATACAATATTTGAAACAGGAAGGTTGATTTTACTCCTTACATAGTTCTCTCAAATTATATACCCAAAATCTTACCATGACCGTGGCTAAGAAAACGAAAAATGACGCTTTGCATAACGCAGTATAATCAATTATGATTTCAATGATAACATTAGTAATATCCTTGTGTTATTAGTGTTAATATATATATTCTAGACTGAAGAATACATAGTCCTACTTCATGGGAAAACAGCCATTGTTGAATAAGCTTGATCATTCAACTGATTTACGGAATAAGTCTATTTATAAAGTTTCGCTTTTCATATATACGAATAAGTACGAATCATATAACCCGTAAGACGCAAAAAGGGAAGGACGGACACGGACCATCTGGAGTTCTGGATTAGCAAGCAGTATCTATTTTTTTTAATGCCAAAGCTATGGGAGATGCAAAGATGAACGCTGATTATAGTCATAAATAGTTCAATCTCACACGTGTAGTGTAGTAGCCTACATACCAAGCAATAAACGTTGGTCAAGAATTTGACAACGTCCAAATGTCTGCAATCACCTGTCAGCTGATTTTAGTTGGTTCTCCTTAAGCCTGTCTCAAGAGGATAGGAATTGTTTACTAGTTTGGCTTCTTGCTTCTGGTACATTCGCATATAAGAGTATCACCTACATTTTTGTTTTTTTGAATAATGGAGACGGTAGCTGCTTTCTTTGGTGGCAACCCTTTCGCCACCCCTATCGGACAATTAATTGGTAAACAACTTGTTGACTAAATGACTTCACGATCTCTGCCTCTTTAAACCCACTGTCTCTTAAAACCCATGTACGTGCTTGCATTCAACAGAAAGAGCAACGGACGCATCGTTGTCCGATGAGGACTAGGCACTCAATATAGAAATTTGTGACCTGATAAATGAACAGGATGATGGTCCAAGAGATGCTGTCAGAGCAATCAAGAAACGTTTACAACTTAATGCAGGGAAAAATCATGCAGTTGTCATGCACACTTTGATAGTATGACCTTAAAACTTAGTGGTTAAATAGAAAAAACTAATAAAATTTTCAATTTAAGGTTCTTGAAACATGTGTAAAAAATTGTGGCCGCAGGTTTCATGTTCTAGTGTGCAGCAAGGATTTTGTTCAAGAGCTAGTGAAGTTGATTGGTATTAGTGTCTTCTAGATGCCATACCTTTTTTATAAGAATTAAACAATTTCATGTTTTTACACTAGGTCCAAAAAATGATCCACCAACAGAACTTCAAGAGAAAGTGCTGACACTAATTCAGAGCTGGTCTGATGCATTTCAGCAATATCCAGAACTGCATGGTGTAACCCAAGTCTATCAGGAATTAAAATCCAAAGGAATTGAGTTTCCAATGACCAATATGGACTTGATGGCTCCTATTTTGACGCCACAGAAGGTATTCATTCAACTCTATGGGAAAATCTTAACCCTAATATCATTGTCTCTCTATTAAGACTTTCACCCAGAGTGAAACTGTCCCTGCAGTCCATAGTAATCCAGTTTCAGCCATTCAGCCTGTTTATCAAAGACCGTCAACAGCTGACCCTCAACAAACACCCCCTGGCGTTGATAGTTCAGCTCTTTCTGCGAATCAATCGATTGATTTAAGCGGTCCACAGCTCACGAAGTTGCAGCATGAGTTGAGTGTAGTGGAAGGTAACATGTCCGTCCTTTCGGAAATGTTAGCAGAGATGAGTCCCGGACAAGAAAACCCTGCTGACTTGGAATTACTGTGCGAATTGTACGCTACATGTCGGACTATGCAGCAGCGTCTGGTAGATCTGGTTGACCGCGTGGCAAACGATGAAATAACAGCTCATCTTTTGAAGATCAATGATGACCTAAACAACCTTTTCCTAAGGTAATTTGTTTAAGTAGATAGGAAAGATATGGCGGTAAAAACTGTATTGAGTTTACATGTGTTTGTTTTCAAATAGATATGAACGCTATGAAAAAACAGACAGGCGGTGGTTCAAGGTGCTGGTAGCGAGACTTTGCAGAAAACTACACCACGACCAACCAGTGCTTTAATTGATCTTGCGGATCATTACCAGCCTTCTGCAAGCGCAGCGGCTGCTGCGCTCCCAACTATCACTACTCAATTACAGGGTCTAGGTAATTTCTAACCATTCACTTCTAATAACTAAGAAGGAAAACACAAGGATTTCTACGATAAACTTCTTAGGATTGAAAAATGCGGATGAAAGCGAATTCGATATGTTTGCACAATCACGCAACGTAACCTACGAATCGTCAAAACCTAGGTACCTATACAATGTTCATCAAATTGGTTGCAAAATCTTTCCAAACTCCTTTAGTCCTTTTACTTATCGAAGTTTCTTTATAATTTTGGTCTCATCTTTTCTGGAATTGGCGTATTGCACCATACGGAACATACTACTGTGGTCTCCCTGACTGTCGAATAACACACAACTGACTAGCGCTGGTAGTGCATACGGAGATCCAGACCAGTTGGATGCCAGTTTAGGCACAATAACCCAACAGCGAAAGCAAGAGGTATTTTCATGTTACTAAGATTCCTAACCTCTTCGCATACTGTGGTCCGCGTAAAATGTTTATTACGTTTGTTAATGCTTCTATCTTTCTGTGGTTGGGCTTGCTTATCTTCAGGGAGGTATCTTTGAAGGTGATTTTCTTCAGGTAATTTGTTTCTTTGTCTATTTCGTCTTCGTTGTCTGTTCAGTTCAATTTTGTACTCCTATAATTTCTTTTCATTCTCTTGGTATTCCTGTATTTTATGGATTTTCTCATTAATTAGGGAGTAAAAGACGAGGACATCGAAGAAATGGAAGCATGGCTCGAAAAAGAGGTACCGCTTTCTACAAAGTTGTTCATCCGCTCTTTTTAGTATCCATATGTAAACAAATCTCGGTTTTTAAATAATTTTATTTTTAGCCTCACCTTGCAGAAGATGCTACGCTAACCCCTGCTATGAAAGAATACCTAAAGAAACGTTCCGATAAACCAGAAGGAGCCGGCACCTCTGGCGAAGGGTCTTCTAGCCGTTCTAACGACTCGAATTTGTTTTCACTTTAACACATTTGTTTGTTTCTTTTCCTTCGCCTTTCTTCACAGAAGGCTACAACTGCTTTGTCCGTTAATTGTAGGCAACGGCTACACTGACATCAACTTATTTTTTTTTGTTTTCTGAATTTAAAACCAATTTTTAGGTGTACATGGAATTTGATGGTCTCAGTCGATGGTTGGAGAATCCAATCAGAAAAATTATCCTTATCAGTCAAGTTATTTTCCTCTTAGAAAAAACACTATTTGAAGATTTTTCACCTCAGCTGGTTGGTCCAGATGTGTCAGAGCCCTCGTATTTTTCAGTTCCTTACCTATGTCCCTTGATTAAATATTAATCAATCTTGCTCGTCGTGTTGACATTCCTTTGCTTTCCCTTCTACCTGGTCAGCTGTAGATGTTCCTTCCTTAATTATATTTAAAAATGGTATCATTATATATATACAATAAACGCCTTGTATTACCCATCCAGCAAACGATAGGTAAATGATTACGATGGAAGAGAAGGGAAATAACACGCTCCTTATTGCGCTTGTGAGTATCGGTGTCTTGTTTTTTCTAACACGTCAGCTCGTCGTTTTCTTGAAGCATCCGAATGAAACGAGCTGATTGAAGGAATTGCATCGGCTCCCAAGCCTTCTCTACCGGCTCTCATGTCTACTGATATCTACAAAAAGAGGAGAAATCTAACTAAATCTAGCTCTAAAGATGTACCTTGAAATAAATCTTGGTTACACTTACTGGTTCAATGATAGCATCAGCAGATTCCGTTTTACCCAGAGCTGTACCTTCATTCCAACCCATTTTAGCCAACATTTGAAATCCCTTATTCTTTTTTGCTATTGGCACAAGAGTAGAAGCCTGTTCCGTCTTCGCGCCAACAGGATCAATGCCTACTGTCTGTCGTCGAACTTCCGCTCGATCTTGGTAACCTGGCTTCAGTGACACTGAGTCATCAGAATCATGCAGCTTAAGTCCAAATTTTTGACGTATCTTTTTGAGCTCCCTTTTACGAGCTTTCTCCAAATCTTCTTTGTTAGCTGAAACTGAACTGCCAATATCTTTGTTTCCTTGCTCTTTGATCACCAAACCTGGTTCACAGCCATCACATGTTTCCAAGCCAGCATGAATGTGACATAAAAGTGTGATACTCCCAACTTGTATCTGGGAATCATGGGCCAAAATGTATTCTTCGCTCGTTTCTTTAGACTCAGAAAGCCGTTCCTGCAAAAGAAAGTAGTTGAGTAACAAATTTCAAAGCATGTGATGAACTTAGGGCCAACTTGCCATGTGAATGAAGGTACCGTTCCGACTGCCCAAATCAATAATGGTAAAAGATTTTTCATCCTGGTTGTATCCAAACTTAGCATGCTTCTTACTAACATTTACATCATCTAAAGAAACTTCACATTCTGGTAGTCTTCCAATGGTTCCACCAGTATAAGGTACAACAAATAAAGAACCAATCTTCACCTATTGACATGGCCAAGTGTAAGTGACTACATTCTATGCATAATATTAAACAACACTTACTCTATCGATAGAAGAACTCACAACCAAAAACCGAGCACAAGGAGGTAGACGTTCTGCAAGCTTGTGTGCTTCACCTTTGGTCTTGTTATTTTTCAGGTCTACTTCATTTACATCTTCATCTGACAGTTCACCTTCTTGTTTATTGGACTTAATTTCAGCTTCAACTTTTTTAGATAATTCTGATGTGTAGTTGTCTATAGAATGCAGAACATGTTCAGCAACTGCATTTTCAAAGGTGAATCCTTCGACTTGGTGATGCACCACATATTCACACATGGCTTCATCATATTGATACCATGTTCCTGTAAAGCCATTATAATAGAGGCCGGTCTCTGAGTTGTAATACATCTGTGTTGTTGAATCATAATAGAGGCCAGTTTCTTCATGATATTCAAATCCTGATTGAGCTTGGGCTTCTTCAGCAGCAGCTTTCACTTGATCCGCAATCGATAACCCTGAGGCCCAGCCAACCTCTTCTGTTGACGTCGACGGCTCATTTACATCCATTTTTGATAAAATTCCTGCAAATCAACAGAGAAAAACGCGTTACTCTTCCTGAAGGGCATTGAAGAGAAACTGCCGGTTGCACGTTAAGCTCTCCAGCCATAATGCACTTTAGGTGGAACTCGGCGAATTCCTCCAGATAGTCCCGAAATGTTTGAAGACTTCTCGTAGATACTGATCCGTTTACAGCAACCACTCGCCGATACAGACAATAATATAATACATCCAACCGCAGAGTGCAGACAGATGCAGACACCAGACAGGCAAGAAAATTGGACAAATCAATCTTTAGGTCAGTGAAATGCTACGTTGCGACTTTGCAAATGATAACTTTTTTCGAATTACATTTCAATTTTCAACAAGCGCGAAGGACTGTAGTCTACTCCAGAATGTCGAGATTACGAGGCTCGCCGACGCTTTCCATACAATGCCTTTAGCACCACAGTTGTTCAGCGCTCGAACAAATCCACTACTTATTTTAAGCTACCTACTTGTAAAAACGTTTCGGGTTCAGGTGGTGTTTCCCAGTTTTCTCTTGTGATATCTGTATATTATCATAACCCAAACATCGCCGCTTTCTTCAAAAAATCTAATGTTTTAAAACGTAGGTGCACTGGTTTGTGCGCCATTCCCTTTGGATTTTATGCTTCCTAGTTCCTACCTCCTGAAACAGACAACAAGTGTGACAAATTGCATCATTATAAGATGATTGATTCATAAGAGATCACCTTATGTACAAAATGTTTGAGCTGAATTCGTCTTCGCTGTACTGCGCCAAATCTATAATGAGCCATTTTCTTTAAAAAATCATATGAAAAGAGGGATGATTGAGCGACTTACCGGTGCTTCAACACCTCTAGAGGGGTAATCAAAACATCAGAAAGGGTTGCTATCTGCATATTTTTTGGGGCTTCTTCCGAGTTCTGAAATATGAAGAAGTTTACCTCAAAGGTGTTGGGTAGATGAGCTGAGAAATGGCCAATAGGTATTTAGTTACCAGAAGATCGCAGTTTGGATTTTTTTCACAGGGGTTTTGCTTTAAAAATAAAAATTCATCCTTTAAATTTATGCTATATTGTAGAGATGATCCAAGTTAATTGTTTTTGAAAACGTTTTACGTCAAAATTTGGTATGTGCTGGCGTACCTCGCAAGTCATTATCCGTGATAATAACCATTTAATTGTTTGTTTAACGTTTAAAACTTCTCTAACTTTTTTTACGCTTAAAAAGATGGAATAAGACCCTAAGAGACTTTAAAGAGAAATAAAATACCTTTAACAAACGGAAATGAAATATCCCAAATGAAGCCCTATCTGCATAGAAATTGTTATCCAATCCATTTTACCCTTTTTTCTGTACATGATGGTAAGAAACAAAAAAAAAACCTCTTCGGCTTATTTTTATTCCCCTCAATCCACGTCTTTGCAGCGACTGAGCGTGTTGTAGTCAACAATATAGAGCTAAGATGACGCCCGTCTGTTGCCTTTAGTCTTTAATTCGGTTCGAAGGAGCAAAGACGTGCTTTACATCCGGTGAACTACTTTCGAGATGGATTCTGAAGAATGTGACGATGATGTCACCGTCACTCCATGCCAAAACCTAATCCAGCGTTTAATCAAAAAACCAAATGTAATCCAGGATGAGGTGCCGGAAGCAACTCAGGTAGGAGAAATAATTTGACATTGGTTAATTTGTTTTCTAATAACTTTTTACAATCATTCGGTAAAAGGACAAGCGTCGAAAGATTACCTTGGCCAATGGGGTAGCTATCATAGTTGGCAGCATCATTGGTTCAGGAATATTTATCTCTCCAAAGGGAGTTCTCATAAATGCTGGATCAACTGGTACAGCATTGATAGTTTGGGCGTTGTCTGGTATATTTTCTGCCGGTGGAGCACTCTGTTACGCGGAACTAGGCACAATCATTTCCCGTTCCGGTGGCGATTACGCCTATATTCTAGAGGCGTTTGGTTCTCTGCCAGCATTTTTGACACTATGGGTTATAACGTTAATCATAAAACCAGCTTCTCAAGCAGTTGTTGCTTTAACTTTCGCTACCTATATGTTGCAACCCATCTTCGGTGACTGTCCCGTACCATACTCGGCCGTCCGCCTACTTGCTGCCTGTTGCCTATGTAAATCTAGAGACATTATGTTGAAAACTCATTCAGTTAACTCAATAATATTTAATTTGAATCTGTAAGGTCTTCTGTCCGGTATCAGTTGTGCCAGTGTACGAGGAGCCATGCGTATCCAAAACGTTTTCACAGTGGCAAAATTATTGGCATTATTTATCGTCATTGTACTCGGCCTATTTGAGCTTTTTGCAGGTTTCTTAATTCTTAATAACGGATTTACTTTTGTCTTACCTCTTTTTCACACGTTTAAAATTTGTCAGGAAAAACACAGAACCTAACATTCACACAGTTTTCGGAAGATGCACCACTCGAAATAGGAAAATTATCATTAGCCTTCTATTCGGGTACATGAATATTATTGAATTTTTAAGTTTTGATAGATTTAATACACTGCTGTTGATCATAGGCCTGTTTGCTTTTGGTGGCTGGAATTACCTGAATTTCGTCATTGATGAGCTGCAAGATCCATACAGGTATGACGTAATACTGACGAAATCAAGATTTTTTTAAAACATTAAGTCCAGACAATCTATATAATTTACGAATGGAAAATCACTCAGAAAAACCATTACAATAGAGAAAAGCGTGTCTTTTACAGACGAAACCAATTTATCTTTTCCATCATTCAGTGGATCAATAAGATTGGGCAAGGAAGAAAGAGCATCCTAAAGTGTAGTGGATTACATTTCCAATGCTGATGCGGCCTTTGTTTGTTCAGAGTGATACTGACTATTGATTTCTATTTTGTATACTTTAAGGAACTTACCTTTAGCTATATTCATAGCAATGCCAATCGTCACGATCTTTTATGTTTTGGCCAATTTGAGTTACTTCGTGGTAATTTCACCGGCCGATATCATTGCATCTCATGCAGTCGCCGTGGTATATCAAAGATTCTCGCAGAAAAATGAAATTCCTCGACAGTCTGTTTGATAACATCCCCTTTGATGAATCCAGACATTCGGAACAAAACTTTACAGCTGGTTGAAATGGGTCATACCTGTGTTCGTCTCCATCTCAACTTTCGGCAGTTTGAATGGAATCACTTTCACGGCGGCGCGAATTGTTGCAACAGGAGCGAACAACGGCCAGTTTCCGGCTGCTTGTGGATTTCTTCACCAACAATTACTTACACCCATACCAGCTTTGATCTGGGAGGTCCGCACCGGCAAAGTTCTATTTATCTAACCTGTGGAGCTAAATTTTAAATATAATTTACGTTTTTACAGTGCTCTCTGGCTTTGATATTGCTCCTTTTTCCTGACGTCTTTTCTCTCATCAACTACTTGAGCTTTGCACTATGGTTGGTTTCGGGCGCAAGTGTGACCGGACTATTATACTTACGTTGGAAACTACCAGACATTGAGCGACCTATACGAGTCCCCCTGGTTTTACCAATCACGTTTCTTCTTTGCTGTATTTTCCTAGTATTAGTGCCAGCTGTTGTAACGCCTTTCGACACAGGTACAAATCCTAAACATGTGTACAGAAGAATTCCGTTAATCTCGATTTTCAATAACAGGAATAGGAGTTATCATAGTTTTGGCTGGTGTTCCTGTTCATTTCGTGATTAAAAAAAGCTCATCGTCAACTGTTGTTCAGAAATATTCAGGTACTCACACAACTTTTGTTTTTAAGCTTGACAAGTAAAATGAATTTCCTTCATCCACAGATAAATTCTCCCGCTTCTGCGTCGCTTTACTTAATGTTGCACCAATCAATGGACATCATGCTTAATACCATTAGAAATGAATTAATGTGAAAGATGCTTACTGTCATATAAGAGGACTGTTTACTTTTGCCAATAAACTAAATCCAGTGACGAAATCAAGGCTAACTTTATTTTCAACAAAAAGTAATTCGCGACTACTACAACTGACTGGAATTCTGAAAATAAACGTGTCGGTCTAGATTAATCGTTCACTACTCGGATTGTGGCTGGGTTACAGGTTTCTCGCTCTGTAAATATTTAAAAGAAAATTTTAGTTATCTCAGGAACTTTAATAAATGACAGAGAATTACCGGTTTTGGTATAGAATAAGGAAAGCTTTTTCCGACTTTCTCACAATCAGTTTTTAATGCGGACAGTGTAGATTCATTGAGAAGCGAGAGCTCAACGCCTCCGCTCAATGCTTTATTAAGCGTAGCTATTGCTTTATCCAGTTCATTTTTTGACCCTGTAAAAGCAGAAATGGTCTTAGTCTAATGGTCTATACCGAGTTTTTGATTCTAAAGTTACGGTGGACATCAATCCAAGCGGAATATGCAATGGCTAGAGCTGACGGTTTGACGCTTGCTCCAGAGACAAGCATGTTGATTAGCGTTTCAGCCAAAGCCACGTCTTGGTGTTGCCTGATATGGCGGCAAACAGGCTGAAAGCCAATTGCAATAGGAGATGCTTTGAGAGTTTCCCATGTTGACTGGGCTTCAGTTAGATTTCCACTATTCAAATAGTAGCACCAAAGAGAATTCACGGGACCATAAACCCCAAGTTTAACATACTCGCTGGCTATTTCTTGGCCTGTATAGAACAAAAGGAACTGAACATTTTCTGTAATTCCGTCATACCATAACGCACACTCACATTTTGGCAGAACATTGGGGTTCTTTTCTAGTATGCCTAGTATGCCTCCTCTGGGAAATGTAAGCCTTAATGCCTTTAATTGTTCTTCGTCTAACGTATGACCAGATTTTGCCTTAATGTCGTTCAAAAGAGTATCGAGGTAAGCTATCGTGGCAGCGGGATCTTGTGCAATAGCAGAGGCAAGAACATTTTCGTAGCTTAAGAGACTCTTTCTCTCCTGAAGATCGATAATGAATGACTGAACGTAGATGACTTGAAACAAAATAACGTCATACTTACTGGGCTTAAATACTCCCCAATCATTCGAATAGATTGTTGATCACCAGCTGATGCAAGGGCTTTCATGTAGAAACGGAAGATGCGTGGAACAGGATATCCACCCGATTTTTCTAGCTCTAAAACAAGTTGAGTAGCAACATCCAGCCGACCTGCTTTTACAGCCACTTCTACCAAATCGGATTTTTGTCTAACTGAGATATTATCACCTTGGCTTTCCAACCTACGAGTACAAAGTTAAATAACGAGTGCAAGCCAGAAAATCAATTTTTTACTCACTCTTTCTTGAGCTCAAGTGCAGCATTTATGTCGCCATTTTTTATCGCTGTCAAGAACTCCCCTTTCTTGGAAGATTTTGATTCCGAAATGTCTTTTTTGGGTTTGCTGGCCACAGGGTTTTTCTTTCCGTTTAAACTGGAGGCGATAGAATTGGAAGCATTTGGAACTGTCTCGTTTTCCAATACTTCAGGAATTGTAAAGGGGACAGGCTCGTTCTGCTCTTCTAGGAATCTACCCAGTTTCTGCAAAAATTCTGGATTTGGTTGAAAATCTTCTTCTTGCATTTGCGTCCATAGGCCAGCAGCACGGGCCACATCTTTCGTGTTTATACAAGCCGACAGCAGGTATGTGTACATCATGTTCCGGTCAACACCATATACATCTTTTGTGATTTTGATCAGGTTCTCAAGTTCTGTGATTCTCTTCTCATCAACATAACGTTTGCATACCGTATCAATACGCGGACCACGCGCCCGAAGACCGGGAGTCTGGTGAATAATAGGATGATTGAGAAAAATACTCCCGAGAGTCAATTGACTTTTTCATTACCTCAAGCACTTTTTTTGCTTGTCGAACTCGACCGCATTCCAAAAAAGCGAACACTAAATCGTAAAGACTGTTCATCTCGCCATGAACTTTAATACTAGCATCCATAACTTGTTGAAGTCGCTGGGCATCTTCCGATTCAATCAATCGCGTGGTTAATGTGGATTTTAGAGGAGTAACTCGATATGTTTCAACGCACTCAAGGAAAGTTTTCAATGCACCTTCAATATCGTCCCTGTAATAAATATTAAAAGTTAGCAGGTCTTTTACCCTACAAAAAATTATCGTTGCTAAATTTTACCTGCTTAGATGAACCTTGATGAGCGGGCCAGCAATCATGCCAGTAATTTTTAATCCAGACTTTTCTATGATTTCAAATAATTTACGGGTAAGCTCGACGTCTCCTTTCGAAGCAGCTACATTCATCAGACGCCAACCGGACATTTCCAAACTACGAAGATTTTGTTCGCTCGTTTCAGACGATGGCTTCAAGCGTTGGAGGATCTTAAACGCGTCATCTACGCGATCACCTTTCAGCAAGCTTGTCGCTAAATTAAACAACTTAATAGGTGTCACAACAATATCTGGGTTCTTCGAGTAAAGCGCTGTAAAAATCCCAAAAGCATCATCGAAACGTCCATGATGGGCATAAAGGTCCATGAGTACAATGTTCAATCCTTCAGAAAAGACGAAATTGCGTGATTCCAGTAACTACAAGAACAACCCGTGTCATAAATATAAATTTGCCAACAAACACAACAACAACAAAACAAAAAGAAAAAGAAAAAAAGGGAGTCAGAAAACTACCTTCTTCTCGTTCAGGGCTTCCGTAAGATTGTGCTCTTTAGCGAATCCAACGAACTTTTGAGCCCCTTTATAAAAATTTTGCCTGTTGGTGGAAGACGGGTAAGCTATAAGTTCTGTTGGCATTAGCGTCCCAGAACTCAGCTCAACAAGCAGCTGAGCAACGGATTCCGTCATCTCGTCACCGGCATGCTCTTGGATGTACTGTACAACGCTATTTGGTACACCTAGCCCGTTTTCGTGCATGGTTTTTAAAAGAGGTTCGACGGCTTCTAATTTAGGTCTAAAAAAAAATAACAATTAGTTCCTCTAGAGACATTATACTAGAAGAAATGTTTTACTTGGTAGCACGATCGAAAACTTCCTTCAGAACTGGTCCAGCCAATTCAGCTGCTTGATCTTTGGGATCATTTTCCGTTCCCGGAGTCTGAGATTGGCGCAGCGTGGATTTCAGAAGTTTTGCCAAAGATGACGCATCACGGGTTTTCAGGTAAGCATCGGCCGCTGCTTGGCGAAAGTTGATGTTGTCAAAACGGAGACTGCATAGCAAAAAGGAAGTGAAAAGGTTGCTTTCGTTAGTAAGAATTTTTCGAATTCTATCATTTTACTAGATCTTTGAAGCAACATCAATAGCCGAAGCGAAGTCCTGTCGATTCAAGCTTTGTACCATTAAGGATATGGCTACTACACTTGGAGGAACTTCAGCGGAACGCAACTTCCGGAGGAGAGTTTCAACATTGTCATTTTCCATGTAAGGGAGCACACGCTGGCTGATGGTATCCACATTTGGCGTAACCTGTATGGCTGCCATTTGACGTAGAGCGTCTAAAACTCCTTTTTCACCGCCAACTTTTGATTGCGCCGTCTGAAAAGTAAAGTAAAGGTGTCATGCAACAACATGGAAGAACTAAATTAAAAAATGTTGATGGTGGAGCGCTTTACTCACCAACAGTGGCCAAAAAGCTTGCGGTCGGAGCATTTCTTTTTGTTTTTGAATTTGCTTAAGAAGAAGATTTGAGATTTCTGGCTTCCTGAATGCGTTAGACATTTCAAGGGCTTTGAAAAACGCCCTGTTGTTTAGGCCAGAGTTCACAAGTTGTTGACAGAAAGAGATAACCTTCTCAGGTGGACAATTCGACTTGATGATTTGACGAATAAAAAAATTTCCGGTTGCAGACATCTGCAAATAAGCAATGCTTAGGTTGAATCATAAATACTGATAACTTGGTTATTCCACTAGTTGGGACTTGGGAGTCACTATGACAACCAATGTTTGATTTTGCACCTATACTAGTTTTTGTACCATCTTATTATTACACTGTGATTCAAAGTTTAGGCTAGAATTAGATTAAAACTAAAAAGTAAGAATATCATTAAATCATACTTGACCATCAGCTAGCTGTACAGGTTTCATGCTTTGAAGGACTCTAAAAGCCTGATCTTCTTGTTGATGATTGACTAAACGGAGAATTACGTTGAAACAATCCTGATTATAGCCAGAAGATTTGTTCATCAGGTTCAACATATTATCAACAACTGTAGGGTGATTGTGAATCGCTGCGGTGTATAATACTTCCAGCAAATCTCTATCATGGAGTGTGATTTCCTTGTTTTTACATTCATCTAAACATTTCAATACAAAAAGGATTTAAATGTGGATCTCATTCAATATTTTCAAGTTAAATTACCTATGGTGGAGGAAATCTCTTGTAGTAGGCCATGTTTGGCGTAGCCGCAGAGTAACGTACGGTACGTATCACTGTCGGGTTCTAAACCAGCTTGGGTCATCACTTTGATAACACCCCTAGCACTTTCCAGATCTCTATTACACAGCACAATGCATAAAGCAATTCAAATTAAAAATAAATACTTATTTTGTAGGTAGTGATTTGTAGCTTACCCTGTGTTGGCATGACCCATAACAAGTGAATTGAATACTAGCTCTCCAATGGGGAGATCTTTGCTTTTCATTATTTCCAAAATTTGTGAAGCACCATCAATATCTCCTTTCTGGCAATAGGCAGACAAAAGCCTCTGGTAAGTCACCTAAAATAAAACAAAAAATGTATTACAAGTAAAAATGGAAATGGATCACTGAAGATGAAGGTTACTCTGTTAGGTTTAATATTTTGCTCCTCCAACTTCTGTAAGAACTTCATGGGATTAAAAGAGTGCTCATTTTCTAAATACACACGTAGAAGGGCATTGTAGTGACTAATGTCAAGAGAAACATTGTATCCCTGCAACATTTTCCAGACTTCTTGAACCAAGTTTGTTCTTGAAGTTGGTGGTTCCTCGGGCACCAGGCTACCACAACATCGTATGAGTAGTAAACTTTGAGTGGTTGAGGCAGTTTCTGCAAAACATGGGTAAATGGAGCATGAAATGTTACTTCTATCCAACAAAATATAAAGAAACATCTTACTCTGTTGTTTTATCCTCTCAATGATATTTAGGATATCATCTTTTGTGATACGACCAACTTTTTTAGCATCCGACTCAGCCTTTTCAATAGCCCTGTCGACAACACCATGATCTGTTGATATTAGTGGTTGCTGAACAGTAGCATCACTTAAATTTTTCAGTGGTAACTGGGCCGCTGACAGAGATCTAGGGAAAACACAATAGAATAAAACAAGTTAACATAGTTAAGTCACGTGGGTTGCCGGCAGATATAAACCTGTGTTACGAAGACAAAGCAACAAACCTGTGTATGGTAATTTCCCATTCGCCTCTACGTGCACGAACCAGCGATTCATTTTTACTACCATTGTTTAAATCGAAATTTCTGGTTAAATTAGAGAATAACCGGAAAAATTTTCCAGAACGCAACAACGAAGCCATCTTCGCAAGTTGGTGGTCAATTTAAGGGATTTGGAATTATGGAGAGACAAACTGCGGCAAAATGAATGCGGAAAAGTAACATTCGGGTGTTTCTAAACAACCTTTTCAAGGCCAAATTATGCAGAAAAACAACCATGATGCAAAGACTTATATAACCTATAATTTCAAAGAACGCAAGATATTCAATATCTTTTTTTGATCCTGAAATACTCAGGGCGTAGATTACAATACAGGAAAAGGTAAATCCAGTTTACAATATATTTAGAATTTTTAAGATATTTTACCACCAAATCATATGCTAAATACATCACAGTTGATAACTTCATCATGAAAAATTACCAGCAAGACTGGGCAACATTTTCATTAGAGGGCATCGTATCTACATTCGATTATCAAGCAAGAAGAGAAATGAACCGTTATTTCAATTCACTATGATCGAAAATGTATTGATAAAGGAATTGGGAATTATACTTTAAATATTTCAAGCAAAAAAGACGGCGAAGATTAGTATGAAGACAAGCACCACTCCAAAAACTTTTAACATCAGCCATCTATTTGAAGAGACGGAACGAAAGTAACGTAACAGTTCATCATGAGCAGCTTCAACGTTGAGTTGCGCATCATCGACATTAGAGTCGATTCTAATGGAAGAAATATGAATAATTAGTTTATAAATTTTTTACACGAAACGAAAAAAAATTAGGTACCTCTGAACCATTTCTTCCTGTTCACGGACCATAAGCGCTAACTGTTGGAAAATTCCACCCAACTCCACGATTGTGGATTCTATACTTTGAACGGCATCAGATCTACTTTGCAGGTAAGACTCGGTTTCGTCGGCGAATACTTGTTGCTGAACTTGAGTCCTAGTAGTTCTGTGATCGGCCGCACCCATATCGATGGCTACTGCTTCTCCTCCGTGAGCCTGATACGCATCCCGAAGTAATACCGATCCTTTGGAACCATTTTGAGAGGACCCAAATGGGCCTCCGGTCAATGCTGCGGCAGGTAGATCTGACACAACTGGGGCGGTGCCAGAAAATTGTTCGCGCCGAGTTCTCTGGGCTTTAAGATTCTGAAATATTCAATAAATTATTGACATTACATTTAGTGATAACGGTCTAATCATTTTGAAAAATGTTTCTCAATTTATCATCGCCTGAATTTGAATTTTCGTTGCGACCTAGCTTAAATACATACCTCCGTGCGGACTTCAAGGACTTGTTTGAATTCAGAGGACATATTTGCAAGCTTTGATTGAAGAGCTACAACAACATTTGCCGAATGGGCCTTGGTATTTTGTTGCTGACTTTGGTGTTTCTTCATGAAACCTTGCAGATGTGCAATCTGTTTATTCAGGTTTGTGATATCTTCGCGGATGATATAAGTCAATTCTTGGATTTCTTGAGGACGGTCATCAAACAACGTTCGTTTTTTGGCCACTATTAACAAAAATATGCATACAGTTGCATCAATGAATGATGGAAATATGAGACAAAGCTAGTTACATAGTGTTAGTTTTTCTAGCTTGGCATAGGTGTTGCTTAAGTCCTTGCTAATGACCCTATGGACAGATAAATAATCTCAATTGTGTGAGAAAAATAATAACAAAAGCAATTGTGTTTTAAAAATTCAGGTACTTACTTCGCCACTTTCATGAATTCAGAATACTGCTGATGTTGTTGATCATTATTTCGAGACAGCTGTGGATGATTTGGTCTTCCCACTACTCCATTTGCTGGTCTATTCTGGAAACTTCTGACTGCAGAAAGGAACTCTGCAGTTCTGTCACGAGACGAAGCATTGGTGGAAGAAAGCAACGCTGAACTGGAATTAGCTGCTAGGGCCATCATATCAGTACTATTTAATTTTGTTTGGACATCTAAAGATTTATTTTCTGAAAAATTTGGTGCAGCAAATGCACCTATTTCACCCTGCGGAACAATGAAAAAGGATGCCTGTTGTTGCGGACTTTCTCCCGACCAAAGTAAAACGGACGAAGGACCTTTGAGCACTTGATTTTGCAACTGGGGTTCAGCAAACGGCTGATGCTCCGATTCAGAGCCTTGCCGACGCCTTCGAGTAATCATCGGTTAAAATATATTCTTCTAGAATTCATCCAGTTTCGTCTTTATAATCCAATAAATCAGAAATCAAAAATCCTTTACTATCAAAGAAACTATCCCAACGTCACGCCACGTCATTCACAGAGGATGCAGACGAAAACAAAACCAAACATTAATCCCAGCGTTGCGAAGTTTTACAGTTGACTTGGTAGGTTCATGGTGTAAAGGGGGGAATTTAGTCTCAGAAGTTCAGGTTAGTCATATCTTGAACTAAATGAAAAACCCACTTGAATATTCTAAGTCCAAACTGATCCATCCCTATCGGTTATGGCAATCTTTATCTTTCTTGTTTGGAAAAAAATATTTCAAGTACTGTATGATCTCCTTTTTTAAAATAAAAATTAATAATTATAATTTCTTGTATGGGCAATTTTTGCAGTTTGACTCGCCTGTTTTTTTTCTTTGAAAAACCTTTCCGCTATAGGGAGACTTTTTAATTTAACTTTTTGGAATGTATCAGGTTATCTATTTGAACAGTTTGCGACAGCCTCAAAGCTGTATCTGCGTTTTGCTGCCCTGTGTAGAATTAGGGTAGGTAGTTCACGTAACGCTTTGCGCTAAAATCTTCGCATAAACTTTTTACATGTGATCATCATTATTAGGGTTACAATGACATCATCCTGTAATATGTAGAAAACTTGTAGCCGTTGGATGTGTATCGACTAGAACGTAGCAAACTTAGGCAACAGAAGAAATGTATTTCGAAAGGGTTTTCGGTTAATAACTCTTCTGTAAGTTGTGCTAGGAAGAAGTGTATCTGACGCAAATGATTATTGACTTTTCAGGATTCATATCCATAAGTGAATTATTCTGTCTACTTGATAAAAAATTGACTTTGGTCAGTAAAAACTAACGAGCTTTTATTCTGGAAGATTTAATAAGGTACCATTGAATAAATGCGCTGTTTTTTTTTTTTCTTAAAAATTTTAAAAGCCATGGCCATATGTTTGGTACAGCTGTGTGGCTTACCGTCATTCTCTGCCAGGTTGTGGCCAAATGGAGCAAGTTTTAACTTGAATTTAAAAAAATTTAAAAATATTTAAAAAATGTGTAGACAGCCAAAACTGAGAAACATAAAAAGGAAAGTATTAGTCTCCATTTGCTTAAGTATATTTGCACAATGTCATTTTTCAACAGCCATTAATGTGTTAATTCAGTACGTAGTGGAAAACCGTTGACGATGATCCGAAGTAACATTTTCTCACAAGAAGAGGTTATAAAAAAAAAAAAAAGAAGAGATCTACCATTACTCGGAATGGTACACTTTTAAGAAGGTAGGTTCATATTCAATCAGAGATAGCGAATCTTGATTTAACTTTTTTTTTTTTTTATAATTTTTTTTAAAGGGGAAACGATAAACTTTGGTGGGTTTTTTAGGCATGAATAACCTGTAATAAGAAAAGAGCTCAGAACGCTGCAGGGAACTGGAATAAGAAGTTGTTGGAATATTTTCTTACGAATCAACAAAGGAACTGTCTACTCGATAAAAAATTTGAAAACTACGGTTTTTATTTTAAAAAAAAAAAAAAAAAAAAAAACAACAATTTTTTTCAATGTATTTTTCAGAGAAGAAGGGATATATTATTATATCCCCTTCATGCTTCATCTCTGCATATACTTAAGAGATTACGCGTCAAGAGAGCTCATTTTGTATTTTTTACTAGCTTAAACCAATAAAATTGATTTACATACCTTTCTCCATAAATATTGAAAGTCTGCTTTCACTTCCAAAAAGCAAAGACAAACTTTAACCTTTATAGTTACTTAATTAAAATCGAGTAAAAAACAACAATCCGTAGACATTTACCGCCGATCACATTTATTAAATAACAATACCAATTTTAAAAAATTTTGTTTTCAGAATAGATTAACAGACAACCTGATGGGTTACCCAGTAAACAATGGTGCCTGGCTAGTATACGTGCACAGGTCTAATAATATGAAAAACAGGCGCTTAACCAGAGGTAGCTGCGCGTTTAGTGGTAGTGGCCATGCGTTTAGTTGTGCTCATCCCTACCCTTCCGCTTGTCGTGGTGCCACGTTTCGTGGTGGTGCTGCTACGTCTGGCCGTCGTTGCCGCGCGTCTGGTGGTCGAGGAAGGACGCCTAGTTGTTGTGACTGCACGCCTTGTTGTTGAGCTGCCTGTCCGTCTGACGGTTGTAGTCCTCGGTTTGGTAGTTGTCACCCCTCTTTGGGTGGTAGCGGCTGAACGTCTCGTGGTGGTGCCTGGGCGTCTGGTGGTAGTTACTGTTCGTCTAGTGGTGGATGCCCCAGGTTTAGCAGTGGTTGCCACAGTACGTTTCGTTGTGGAAGCTGCAGGTTTGGCTGTGGACTGGGAATTCACCACCGAGACGACAGCTATCAAAACGATTAAGCTTACCTAAAAAACAAACTCTTGATTAGCATGTACTGAGGTAGAAAAATTTCTAACAAGTTTTAGGTCTGAATATGCATACAGAAATCGTAAATTTTCCAATAATCTCACAAGAAACACAGGATCGTTGGTATAACTTGGAGTTGCCCTTAACCTTCCCAATTTATAAATACACGGCTGTATCCTACTAGCATTTAATATAATTTCTCGATTGCATGCTGTATACGTAGTAAACAAAAATAGAGAACTCTTACCAAGTACTTCATGTTGAAAAGCTTGCGCGTTGGTGAGTGAAGGAGATGCTTTCTCGAACTGAGCGAGGTTGTTATTTGAGCAACTGATGGCACTTGACACCTTAATATAGCCACGACTGCAGGTTTGCTGCGTTGTTGTTCTTCAAATTCATGCTCTTTTATGTTGCTTTGGCGGATAGGTGCAACTCCAACTATAGTCGAATATCAAACATGAGGTCATCCCTCTTTGTATGTGACTCGTTCTTACCAAACTTCTATTTTATTCTTTTACCTCAACAGGTAAACATTCCCAGTCAAACAAGTCACGTCGGCAGGCAAATTCTGGTCACAAAACTATGCTCCAGGCAAGAACCAAACCTTGATTGCCGAACCAGATCCTCCTATTTTCCTACATATTTAAGAAATAATTTGAATATATTGATTATTATTCAAGATCGTCATATCCTTATAAGTATTTCGTTTCACACTGCTTACGTAAAAAACCCAGGGAACAGGCACTCGTACGGGCCAACTGATGAGGAAATATTCCGTACCGTAAGGTTACAATTAAAGCTGAATATAAAGAAATTTTGATGCGCCTGATATAAACGAGAGGTCGTAATGAATAATAATTCATGTTTGTTAATGTTATTCCATTAAAGGAATGTTTTCCAAATTGACCGAAACCCGTGGTGTTCGATTCTTCCTACATTGATACAAGGTGGTTGCTCCCTTACACGCGGCACGCAATTTCTGCGTGCGTGCCGCTGTCTCGAGAAACCTATGTTTATCGTACTGAAAGCACAACGTTATTTAAAACTTGTTTTTGTAATACGGCCAGCCGTCATTTCCTTGACCGTGAAATGGATGACGTTGTATGACACAGCCAAAAGACGGATGGAATGTTTGTTTCTTATACCTGTCGGATGAACAATTGTAGTATTCCTCAGCACTGTAAAACACTATTTTTCGGACTCCGAACCCAATCCAAACGATGCGCACAGCTAGCAATCATAAAAAAAAAATCCAATTATTACATGTATAATTCACGGTCACAATGCAAAACATATACTCGTACATATCAATCATTCGTACATCTTGCATTTATACACCCATGCAATCCGGCGTTGACGCAGGAAAATAAAACTTTCGTCCTTGTACTGACGGAGATTGAAAACAAAAATAGCATAAATGAAATTCGAGGGAAAAAAACGTATTGCATAAGGGACCTGGATATTAAAAAAGCTCTTGTTGCTGTGAAATGCTGGTGCAACTTGCTATACACAGGTCTCGGATGAAATTGTTTCTGTTAGAGAAACAGAAAAGTTAAAATGACGTTAGATACAATCGGGTTTCAGGCAAAAGTCACAAACTCAAGGTTAAATTACAGATTGACTTCCCCATTATCGTCTTAATTTGTTATCGAGTTTCCTTTGTTGTGATAGGATATTTATATAAGCTTCCATGTCCAGGTCAATGGAATGCTGTATATACCACATGGCGATTTATGGTGCAAGTCTATTTGTATTACCGAAAACAGCAACCATGTAGGAAGTAACTTTGTTTACCTCATTGCCGTTCGTCATAGCCAGAACGCAATCAAGGAGCTTGCCCGTTCATAGCCTCCGTGTAGACCATTAAAATAATATTCGGTAGCATTAATTACTCCAGGTTAATGAAAACTAACCCAGAGAATGCGTTTTAATGCGTTTTACTTTGATCTTAATTTAAATACATTATAACCTTATGAATATCTATTTTACAGCAAAGACATATGACAAAAATTTAATTAGGAATTAATCGTTTTACAATGTTATAATCTTCTAGTTCAGATAGTGCAGACTTGCAGATTTGACTGCATTCATAACTGCTGAATTCGAAGGAATTCGCACAATGAAGTGCAGCGTTTAGTAACCAACTAGCGTTCAAGTTTAACTCAAAGTATGTGTATTAGCTTTGGCGGCACCCAATCTAGCGATGACGAGGCTGATGAATAAGCAGAAAAAAGTATTTTAAATTTGAAATTACAATTTTCGCTGGATAAAATTCTCACCTAACAAGAATGCCACCTGCTATTATGACTATGTCCGAAGTTTCTTCGTCGATGATGTCCTCCATGAACTTTGAAACACTCTTGAGGCACTCATGCATCAATAAAAGGCGAGAAGAACATTCCAGTTTTAGATTTTGTTCAAGTTGACCGAACTCTTGGTCAACACAGGTGTAGCTAAAAAGGACGGTGTACAGTTTTAATGTATTCTCCTGGATCTCTTCATGGTCCGTATCCTAAATAGTAAAAAAACATATTATTTAGTCTTGGGCAAGTCGAGCACCGCTATTTTAATTATTCACATATACAAAAGGGCCAAAATCAAAACAAGCTTACGTTTTTGACAGTGATGCCTGCAATGTTCTGAAGCTGATTCAATGTAGGGGCTATGTATGGTTGATAATGTAATACGCCTACAGAATTGGCCATATCCATCAATGTTGCTATGCAATCCGAACGTAACTTTGTAGGTATATCTTTTTGGTTTAGTAAATCGATTATTGTCGTCCAATAATAATCCAAGTATGGTAAGGACTCAGTTCCAAGAACTCGAAAAAGATCGCCAATTAGGCCTACTATTAGAGGGAGAACGTCCGGCAACCCAACTGCTAATTTGAAATAAGTTGTTAGTGATGGCAAGTGCACTTTCAATTCTGTAGGACCCAATAACGAAATAGCGCAAGAGGTTGCTAAAAAAATTTCTTCTTTGACCACTCCGGCTTCTAGAACTGATAAAAGGCTAGACATAAATTCATGGCGTAATGGGACTGCATTTTCGTCTAGATCCAAGCGAGCTAGTGCTCGCGATAACGTTCCATACATGACATATTGCTGTCCTGTCGTATCCTCCAACTGTTGTCAAATGATAATTCAAATTTCTGAATAGCTGTAAATTATACAATACTCACGTTTTGAATTTTTCGGAGTAAAGTTTGAATAGTACTCTTGACAATGCCATAGCAATCATGAGGTGAACTTACAAGTATGTCTGCCAGCGCTTGGTAAGCAGCAAATTGCAGGTGTTCACTGGACATTTCGCCACATTTCAGGAGTTTTTCAGTAATTTCCTTATAGTAACGAGACAAGGAAAACGTCAAGGGTTTTCCCCCATCTTTTTTCTGCGTCACAAAAAAAAAAACAGGTTAGAAAACATGACGGTTCCTAACTAAAAGGATGTTTCACCTCTGATACTAGTTTAAAGACAACTTTAACTAGCGAGGCTAAACTTCTGCAAGTTGCAGCGGCAACTTGTTCCTTGTTGTCATCCAAATGTTCGAGCAACCCGTTAATTAATGGTCGAAGAGCTTTAGGAATCAAAGCAGGGCAAAGTTCAAAGATTCGATTCAATAGTACATGAGATCCATAACGAACTTTGTCACTTTTTTTATCATCTGTCAACTCCCAGATAGGTGCCATCAACGGTAAAAGATTTTCATAAGCTTTCTCTGTACCCATTTCTTCTATAATGGCAATAACTGCCCACAGTGCTGCATGACGTTGTCGCCAATCAGAATGCTACAGATATTTACAGATAGATATTTACACTGCTGTTACCGTTAGACGAAAACAAGTTTGATCTAATATATTCTACCTTAATGCGGTTGCTAACTTCTGGAATAATGTAAAGATCAATGATATTCGGACAGCATTGCGCAAGAAACATCAAGCACGAAAATGCTCCCTTGAACGGTGTCCAGTCTTCCAAATCGTCAATATCGTTGGACAAATCTTGCCAAGTCACAAGTGCCTCCATCAGTATGGGAACTAGCTACGACGCAAATGGTTGGTAAAGTAATCAGAATTCAACGTTGACTTTGCTATGTTTAAACCGGTGTGTTAGACTTTGTGAGATTATGACATTTTACCTTAGGCAATGCCTTTTCTGTATATTGACATGATTTTGGAACCGCAAACGTGGGGTCATAGACCCCAGAAGCCAAATTAAGCTCAATTTCTGCTACAGATGACCAAAATTCTATGCCTTGCATTGCGATATTTGAATCGGACGACACAATGGCATTCAGAGTGATCTAGGAAATTTAAAAATTTTGCTTAAAGAGTCCGCTGTTATTAGTATACGCGATGTCTGGGCTGCAAAGATACCATACAAGTGCTTTATAACTTACAGGCACGATGGCTTGATCCATGTAATCCAACAAGTGCTGATAGTAGAAAAAAGCAATTTTTACCAAAATTTCTAACGAAATCACGGATTCTTCCGCAATTCGCGATTGTGTTGCATCACACGTAACTTGTATGATTATGTTTCGACCCCCCTGCGGGAAAACAATGAATACTAAAACAGAAACTTACATGTTAAGTGCCACCGACGAGATACCTCTGTCTCAAACTGAGGATGGATGCATTCCAACGAGCTGAGCAGTGCACGAGCGGCAGCTAGACGAATCCTTTTTGTTGATTTGTTGTTTATCATGGAATTTAATACGGGAGTCAAAATAGAAGTGTAAAAATTGCTGAGAACGTTTGGATTCTAAAGAAAACTAATAAAGGTTATCTTTATTAAAGAATGCATTCGTTAGGGATAACGCACCACTTCCTGGCAAACGTAGCCCAATGCTTCTAAAGCTGCTTCTTTACAATGCTCATTAGCTGTTTGACCAATAAGGTTAGCCAGAACCGAAAGAAGGTCGCCCAAAGATGTAGTATCGGAAGATGTTTCGGTTTCTGAAGACAGAAGTTCAGCTGCTCCGATGCAAGCTAAACACTGTGCGGCACAACTCGGATAAACATTTTCGGTTCCCAAAGCTGAAATCAAACGTTCACGTATGGCTTTGCGAGTTTTAAGTGGGAGTGCTAGCCATCGTCTGTGATGCTCTTCCTTTAGAGACACGTTTCTGACGGTCAAGCAGTTTTTCAGTTGGAGACCAGCTGCTTGGCGAGCAACAGGCGAATTTTTCGAATCAGCAAGCACAATAGACATGTTGGAAATAAATTGGCCCTTTTCAATACAAAACAAAAGCTGTAATAATAAACTTAAAACTTGACACATTTTTTTAACTCTGGAACTAACCACATTTTCCTGAACACACTGTTCCAAAACTAACTGGGCTTCTGCCAATATATTTCTATCTGGGAAATGTAGAAAAACAAATTTAAGACAAAATTTACATGTAGTCTATGATCTAAGTTGTAGTAATCACATGGCCAAAAAACAACTCATATCTGCAGTTAATACTACCTATATCAGTTAATTAATACACACTAACGTATATATATTTACGTTAAGGCTAGTAACACTTAAGAAGAGCCGATTATATATGGTCTAGTATGTTTGGTGACTTACCTGGAGAAATTGTTCTTTCCAAACATTGGATTAAGCAAGCCAAAGAAGCCACCATTTTCCAACCCAGGGACACTAACCAGTAATATGTCACTAGTGGAAGGTAGAACAATGACTGTGATTATTAGGTGACTTATGCCTTGCAACAATTGTATTTTTTTTTATTTGATCGCCCTTGGCTGGAAATAGGTCCCCTTGAGCCTTGACTGTACGAACATTCACGAAATATTCAAAAATCATGTTCGTTCGTATGTAGAACTTCTCTTGGATGCCGCTAGGAGACCTGAATGGAAAGATGCTGTTTACTGTTTAGCTCGTTTTTTCTACACTCAAAAGTTGTGTTGTTTCTTGATTCCTGCATTTCGTGTTCATTTAGAAGATGTTAATGTAGAAACGCTGGGTTTTTATGAGATTATTGAAATATTTTCACGCACGTCATGGCCAATTCTCAATATGATCTCGACCTGTCAGGTGGATTAATGCCTGTAAGTGACTTGATTCGGCTGTTTGAGCTTTGCTTGTCTATCGTATTTATGGTGTTTTCTTTTTGCAGCAAATACAAGCTTTGCTTGCACCACCTTTATTGGAAGACATTTCAAAAGAAAAGCGGAAAGATGGTTTGGCATTACATCCCTACTACAGAAGGCCAGGAAGGGGTCATAACCGGGATAGTTGTGATGCCTGTAAAGAAGGTGGTGAACTCATTTGCTGTGACTCTTGCCCAGCTTCCTTTCACCTTCAATGCCAGTAATAGAAACACAAGTTTTCATGGTTGAAGTATTGTTTTCATGTCCATTAATCTACTTATAGTGACCCTCCATTGGAGGAGGCTGATTTACCCAGAGGTCTCTGGAACTGTCACAGTTGTCGAGTTAAAAAGGTACCAGAAAGTTCTATTGACAGAAAGCCTAAATATTTTGCCCTGTCATGTTTGTTTCAGACTCAAGAAGCTGCATACACTCTTACCCATTCTATAGAGGTAGATGATGGAGCAGACTCTGATTCCAGCAAAAATGGGAAAAGATTAAACAATTCAACATCAAGTTCAACAATTCAGCTGTTATCTAGTGGACAGGGAGTACCTGAGAAGATTGCAGGTCGTCGTCGAACAAACAATTCCGATGATGTGGATGTAGAGACTCCTGGTGTAGGCTCAGAAAAGTCGAGTGACAGGGAGGAGATCTTTGAAAGTGCGGGAAAAGTGTCGTTTTTTGCCCCACTCATCAAAGTAGCAGCATCCATGAATCCACAACAATTCGAACTTCCACCTGAACTTGTAGAGCCTATCCCGTTCCCAGGTAAGTTTAAGCAGTATAATTTGTAAAGAAAATTCTGGAGGGCCACCACAGATAGTTTGAAAACTTACGTATTCCCTTTCAAGGTTCCAGCAAATCATGCGCTTCTAAAAAGACAGGACCTGGGCTTAAAAAGAAGTCACATGAGCTTGATAACGGACTTGTGCCGTTACCTTTGCGAGCGTGCTTCTATTGCAGCAAGTAAGATTTGTCCAAGTTCTCGATATTATTAGTTTGGATGAAACTGTAAGCTTAAAGTCGTATTCGAATGTCAGGAGTTGCCGCAAAGCGCCAATGGTCGCCTGTGACTTTTGCCCCCTGGTTTTCCATTTAGATTGTCTGGATCCTCCGCTTGTTTGCATGCCAGTTGGCAAGTGGATGTGCCCAAATCATCCTCAAAATATTGTAATATCTGTCATTTTATATTATTTCCTTCGCGTCATTAACCATCTTTTTCGGTATCTATTTCTGACTAGGAATATAAGTTGTTGCCAGATTCTCGGCTTACTGAACGCGTCAAATTTTGGTCGTTTTTGCAGAGACCTATTGATCATGAAACCGTTAAAATAATATTTTTTGCGTAAAGTAAACCGAAAACATCCACCCTTTCGTCGGAAGGTCCCTCTGCCAGGCCGGCCTCGTATGAGAGTAAGAGATAGAGATGTTCTTTCCTTCGAATATATTCCTTAACGTAACGTATTATAGGTGCCATTGATAATCAAGAATCAGTACAAGCATCCTCCTCTGCTTCCCGCTCGTCTGAGCGGGACGCAACCATTCCACTGGTCGCCCGTTCTTCCTGAAACACGAAGGGTAGGCGACGCTATTGTTAAAGTTTTGGTTTATTACGTAAGTGTGGGGATTGATACCGTTATAAATAATTTTTGTGTTGAATTTAAGAGTTTGAAGCCTTTCGGAAGGAATGAATCAAGCGACGAGGATGATAAAAATGAAGAACAAACCCAGCCTCAAGAAGAGGCTCATCAAATAGCAGCAGAGTGTAAGAAAATGCTTTCGAACGAAGGCGAAGCTGCGGAAGAATCTGATACTGTGTTACCTGAACGAAGAAAGGAAGAATCGGTTGAAGGGTCGAGTTCGTGAGTGTTAAATGGAAACCTCAAGAGAATGTATTCAGTTCTTTTCATCTGTGTTATTTTACGCAGTTCTGCGTGCAGTGGATTGTTTGCTGAAGAATTCAGACAAATTGAGGAAGATGTGAAAAATTATCTGGGCACCCTGAGACGGGGAATGAAAGAGAGTCATTTGAAGGTCTTTATGGAGCAGCTGTCAAGTAATTTGCAGTTTTTTCGTTAAAAAAACAAACAAGTGAGAGTAAATATACCTTTGGTTGTGTAATATAGATGACTTATTGAAAGCCATGGATCATGAAACGTTGAAAACTCTTGCCATGCAAAGAGTGCAGCAGCTAATCCTCAACCCAGAGTCTCGGTCACTGACGGTGTTTCCTCTTCCTGGGATGTTGTCTTCTGTTTGCAACTCACAGACTACAACCATTCCACAGCCTTGGCTTCATTCGAGTAGTGCTTCCGACAGTGGTAAAAGTACTATTTATTCATTCGACCGATTGAAACCCAATCATTAAACCTCTTCTATTATCGAGCAGACAGTAGCCAAGCACAAGCGAATGTCTTTCCAACTCAGCCGAGAGCGTTCCTCTGCCCCCTCAGTTCAGCATACCCGCCAGCTCCCATCTACTATCGCCGCCTTACTATCGGCACTGGTATTGATCTTGATTAATTTACAACGTTTTTCCTCAATGAATGTGTTGCCTGTTTAAGGTGCCGACATGGATTTAAGCTTGTCTTCCTATGGTACGTGCAAATATGTTTCCGGGCATCACGCTACCGTGTTTTATGATGAGGTATGGTAATTGCAGTCCAATAGCCCATTTGCACTTGGATCTTAACGTGCCTTTTTCATTCGTAACTGTGGAACAGATGTCGAGACATTTCGAGCTACTTAATTACAGCGAACACGGGACGGTTGTTGATAACGTCGTGTATTGCTGCGATCTGGATATCGATGTAACCGCTAAATTGGAGGCGGACAGTGCCAAAGACAGGGAGAGGAATCAATCATTCCAAGGCTTAGATGACATAACGAGACGTAGTTGTGATAAAATGACCACTTCACTCACGGACCCAAATGATGTAATTTTGCTAAAGTGGTTGCTTCTTATCTCCTCTAACACGAAAATTGATTTGTGGTTTTGTACGCCAGGCTTCTCATTGCGGTTGCCGTATCGATGTCAGCTCTCTTAGCTCAGCAGGCAAAAATGGAGGATGGGAAGGGACTGGCCTACTCACGCATGGCTCTCACATCAAATTTGGGTGCATGCAATTCATTTTGTGCATAAGCAACACCAACGAGAAACCTCGTTTTATTCACCATTAAAAATTCTATTGTTTGCCTCATTATGTCTCGCAGTTATTTTGTTTGTTTTTCATCTTCGTTCAAATAAAATGTGTCAAGCCGTGAAACAAGAATCAAACCGCACGCCATTCGTCTAAAAAGTTACGTTCACACTGGGAAAGTTGGTCTCATTTTTCACCCAACTACCTGCCATTCGTTCTTTCACAAATCTGTAAGTCAAATGTTCCAATTTGGAGCCAATTCTATTTATCAACTACGCAGACACGCGTAATACAATGTCAAGTATAGGTATACATTTACGTCACGATAATGCCTTGAATACAGGTTGATGAATATCAAAAGAGGAGAAATTCAGCAGTGTGTGATTGAGTGTGTTTTTTTAGTTTTTTTTTTTCACCTGTCGAGGATCTTGCACAAAAGGCCGTTATTCCCTCCGACGAAAATGTGGCCGCTGCTTGAAGGGTCGGGCCGGATGCAATTGATCGGTTGACCCAAATCCAATCGAGACAGAGGGGTGAAAGTCTGGAGGTCGTAACTGCGAACCGTGTTGTCCCATCCGCCTGAATACAGGTGAGCTTTTGGTTGCTGGCCGCATGCCAAAGCGTTGATCATGCGGTCTTGACCCTGTTGCGTATTACAAGTGCAGCAGTGAAAGAGAGAGAGAAAGAAGAAAAACAAGTTGTAGTACGTATATGCAAGAGAAAAACTTGAACTTTGAAAAACATCCAAGACTAAATTTCAAGGGCGTGTTGGAAAGTAAACCGATCAACTTCAGGAGCCTAAAAAGCTCTTTCTGTTTTCCAACATCTTAATTTCCTGACATTAAACTTATTGCCCGGTAGTGCAAGATAATTTCTCTCCATCACTCCCCCTGCCCATTTAAAATTTCGAATGGCGTAACGTTTGGCGGCTGTTGTGGCTCAC
Organism: Daphnia magna; assembly: GCF_020631705.1. Lineage (NCBI taxonomy): Eukaryota > Metazoa > Arthropoda > Branchiopoda > Diplostraca > Daphniidae > Daphnia > Daphnia magna. Next base: position 12,527,584 of record NC_059183.1, read on the forward strand.
GTGGTGGGTCTGTCGTACACCAGAGTAAACCGGCTAAAAGCTTCACGTACATCAATGAACTTGAGCTCTTCATCAATTGCGATGAAATTATGGACCTTCCTTTGTTGTTGTATCTTCTTCTTCCACCGGCTTCCAAAAACACCTGACTCGAAGGGAAATAGGAAATGTTGAGAACGGCAACTTGATTCTTTTTTCTTTCCCTTCTAACCGCCAACTGTTATCTCATTTTTTTTTTTCTTTCTTCTGCCCATCTCTAATCAGTGACCTCAATCCTCGACCTTTTGCCTCGTGTTACCTGTTGCTGCCGCCGCCTCCGCCAACCTGTAGACCTATTCATTTTTTCTTTCTTATTTTCGGGGCTCTTATTCTTTTGACTTTTCAAGTTCACTGACATTTGTTACAACGAAGACGCGAACACGGACACTCATTCGCCGCGTCGAAATTTTCCCAGGAAATGACCGCTTCTCCTGATTGGGGCTGCAGCAGGTAGATCGGAGGAGAAAGTGTCCATTCTGAATTCCTCGTGTAATATATGACACGTCGCTCGAGACGAACCCCAAGCGCCTCTTCCCCCTGACCTCTCTCATTTTTCTTTCTTCTATTTGTTGCTCTTTCATATACGTCTTATAGGGAGAAGACAGAGACAAATGCTTTAATTAGACTAGGGGGTTTCTTTCTCACCTTGATGATACCGATGCGCTTAAATTGGGACTTATCATCTTCCATGATGTGGATATCCATTCCGTCTCGGCTGAGAACGGCGATGCTGCCGTCCAGTCGACACATCGGGCCACGAGCTTCCAACGCTTTGGTAGTTGTCAATTTGTGGCCATGCTCCGTTTTGTGGATCTTTTGGACGATGAGGTCGCGGTCACGGATAGAGTAGAGATGATCATCGGTAAGGTCAAAGTCCCAGACTTCTTCGCATGTTTCGTACAGGTGAATTAGCGTGTTGCCTTGCCACACGAGAACCTACAGGTATGCGAGGATAAGCGTCATTCAAATTTCTTCTGACGTCTTTCTCTTCCTATTTTAGTCGACTACGATTACAGGGTGAAAACAAAAAAAAGGAAAAATTCCTTTGAAATTATACCTTGCCTTCGGTGTCGCCTGAAACGATCAAGTCCCCCACCACACGTATCTTGGCTACGCTGCCTTGATGCTCGTTTAACTCTCTGATAACAGTGGCCGTCTCGATATCCCAGACAACAATATTACCACCAGACGTGCCGGCATAAAGTTGGTTGCCCTTAACGGCGATACAGCAGATGGGACACTGTTTAGCATCCAATTCGTCCACCACTTTCAAATCTTCCTTGTTCCATACCTAGAATGATGCATCTTAAAATTAGAAAATTTACTTTCAAACGAAAAGGTTGAGAGTTCGTACCTTGACATTTCCACCTTCACTCGAAGAGAATAGACGATCGTTTGTGACGTCGATAAATTCAATGTCGCATTTTGAACCGTTCGGAATCGGCCACCATTTTCGCAATTTCCAGCGGCATTTTTGTGTTTTTTTTGAAGATTAAGAATTAACGATGATAAACGAAAAGATGTTCAAAGTTCAAACTGTTTCCTCCAAGTGTGTGGTATAGCTCTGATCACTGTTGACTATTTTCAAAGTGACTTGCGTTCGGCTTTATACGTTCAGTCTTGGCCCTGTTCTCTTGCTGCTAAATTTGTGACGGTACTAGAAAGAAACCCCCTAAAAATAGCATTTTCGTTCTCGAAGCTTCTCCCTTTTTCCCTGTGTACGTGTATAAATGAGTGATGCGCAGAGGCCGACAAACTTAGCCTGTACGGTACTTTAAGTTCTAGGAACTATATCGTTTATAATGATTGGTTTTAAATGGCATACAGCATTTCCGTTTATAGAAAAAAACTTTCTCCGATCCCGACTAGACTAGTTCATGATTGTGACTGAGAAAACATTCATTGAAACGCCAGACACGACAAACAAAAGCTGCTGCGCGTTTAACAACAGCCTCTGTGCGTCGTTGCTGCGCACGTGTGGTCGTGTCGGCCTAAAATGTTGCCGTCAGCTGTCGGCTTACGTTTTTACTCTGAACACTGAAATTAAAAAAACAAATGTGACAGTTTGTTGTTTTCTGTTTTATCTGTATTCATCAGGTGGTATGAAAATGTTTTCCAAAAAGACAAAAGAGAAAGTGATGACAAAATCAAAAAGCTCGCGTCACAACGAGATCTATGATTAGCCGGCACAATGAAACACACTCAACAAACACAAATCAATCGGGTAAAATGTAATAATACTCTTGGCTTCTTCTTCTTTTTTCTTTCTTTCTTTCCAATTGATGGGCTGCAAATGATGGTGATGATGTTGTTGGCTGATTTGGATCCGTAACAAATTTAGAAAATTTAAGTAAAAGGGAAGCAATGATTGGAATAGGATGGAGTATTACACACTACTACTACAACAAAATATATTCATCTTTTACAGAATGACATTCTCTCTCTCTCTCTCTCTCATATTGGTACGGGGGGGAAAAGTCGTCGTCTCTACCGGGAGAAACGCTCTGAGCTGTACATGGAAGAGATAAAAATAAAAGAACCGCAAACTCGTTCACCGTCGTACTTTAGCTTCCTGTGTTCCAGAAAGGGAAGAAAAATACCCCAAAATGCGTGAGAAACAATTTCAACCGAAAATGAAAAACATATTTTTAGTTACTATAATTACCTAACCGGAATAACCGGAAGCTGGTGGCGAGTAGACTGGAGCTGGTGGCGAGTAGACTGGAGCTGGTGGCGAGTAGATTGGAGCTGGTGGATGGTAGCTCGGCTCGTAGTGTTTATGCTTCTCCTGTTTCTCCGGTTTCAGAGCTTTCAGAGACTCACCGATTCCTACCAATTTCTCGCCCTTCTGTTGGTAGTGTTGAGCTTTCTTCAGCATCATTTTACCCTTGGCCGCCATAATGGAGCCCTTCATGTAACCGAGATGACCGATGATTTTGCTCTTGAACTCCTCCAGTTTGGCTTTCAGATCCGGCTGGTTTGAGCAATACCCCGATTCGATGGAAAAGAAAGTAACGGAAATGAAATGTTAGGACAAGAGTTCAACGATCTAGCCCGAAATGTTTGCTGGCCTTCCTTGTTTACAATCACATTAGCAGTCACAGTACATTCAGATAATAAAAAGAGGAGTCAGTCGGGCATTAGGTCGAAAAAAAGAAATGGTTTAAAAAAACAACAACGATTGATTGATAAACGTATCACATACGGACGGTCGACGTGACATCACCCAACCTAATGCCCAGCCTCTTTTTTCCCAACATCCTGCTGCCTTTTCGTCATTCGCTTTCTTTATTCAACTTCCGAAACTGCCTGATCGCATACCAAGTAGGCCTCCACACGGGTGTGACCCGTTGTCACGAGCGAGCATCAGATACGTAGACCCTCTCTTTTCAACGTTCCTTACATGTACGCATCTGTCTGGTTAATGATGTAGACCAAAGAATACGGTTTTTCTTTTCTGTTTTAGGAGATTCTTCTGAAGGAACTAAAAATCGTTTCTCTTTTTTGCTTCCAGTCATTTATCCCCCGTGCTGTCTGCGTGTGGTGTATACGTTTAGTTCCAAGAACTTCGTCAGTTTACCTTTTCGACCTATGCGACATTTTTTTTTTTTTTTTTTTACTTTCCAATGGGCGAATGAAATCGGACGTCTTTTAATATAGGCACCGGACGATGAATAAGAAATAGAACATAAATGATTTTTAAATTGCTAATTAAATAGATTGAGGAAATAGGTTGCTCTGAATGTTCGCTTTCTTTATCCCTGTATTGATCAATTATTGAACGGTGAAAGTTGCCAGTGGTGGATAGCGTTCAAAATAGATCGACTACGATTAGACGACGATGCTTTTCGTCTCTACATACGGACACAAAAGGAAATTTTTTTTCTGTTTGCCAATAGGGTTAAGTCTATCTAACTCATTGTGCCTTAAATGGTTAGGTTTTTATGGGCTACTCAGAAGAAAAATAAATAATAACAAAATGAATTGCACATACCTTGTCATCCTCCTCGTAATAGACGGGGAGCGCCATAGTTTGATGCAACGTAAGTGGATACTGGAGCAGCTCCATAAGTGGGTGCTGGAGGTACGGCTCCATAACTTGTCGCAGGCGGAGCGCCATAGCTGCTTCCGCCTTTATGGCCGAGGTCGCGTCGGACCAGACCGCAATGAATGCCCGCCACCAAGCCGATCAAGCACAGCAATCGTAAGTTCTGCATTAAATAGAAGAAATGTTCACATTAAATATTGCAATTTTTTTTTTTCCTTTTGAACTATTTTGCTAATTGTTTAAGATTGCTAATTATTATGCTGAATTGACAGAACACGCCGGAATCCATGAATGAATCCAGTGTGTCTTGCATATCACCAGTGATTTTGAATTGATTGATGGTTAACTGAAGGATACTTGCATCAGACACTTATAACAATGAACGTAGGAGATAAGTTAAATGGCTTACCATCATTTTGATTTAAATAAACGTTTTGTTCTGAATCACTCCCTATCAGAGACTATAGAGGCGTTCAACGTCTTTTTGGTTGATAAAACTCGAATGTTTGAAAACGAGAATCACTCGCCCTTTATATACCCTGTGGAAAAAAAAATAACGCCAAAGAGGAGGGACAGGGGGTGGAGATTTTGGAGAAAGAATGAGACCCGCACTCGCCATAGCCGAGCCGGAACCTAGGTGAATGAGAGAAATAGAGAAAGAAGGGTGGTGCAAGGATGGGCCACCTCGTCTACGGCCACCTGGCCGCCCCATAAAAAAATTTGTATATTAGGTAACTCGGCAAGAGGTAGAGACGAAATCGAGGGCCCCCATCCTTGGGTTCTTGTACAGGAGAAAGAGGGAGGAGGGATTGACGTCGTAGCATATAGCGACGTAAGCTATTCGCTTACAGGTGTACAGCTGGTGTTGCCGTATGGATATCGGTGAGAGTGGATTTCTCCCCGTCTTTTCTCTTTCCTCTCTGAGATTGTAGACGCGAAGGGTCAGCGCATTCCAGCCGACTCTATAAGCCAAAGCCATTATGAGTCCTAGAGATCACTTTGGTCTGTTGCCAGTAGTTTCCAGCCATAACAAATAGCCTAAACATGCGCCACAGCCAAGTCTTCTTCTTTAACATAACTGCCGAAGGTGAAAGGAATTCAATCCAAACTAAACCGATGTCTATGTTGTCCAGTCACGAAATTAATAGCAAGACATCAACAGCAGCAGCAAAATATAATCAACTTTCTCTCTCTATAGATCGTTCGTATTGTCTTTTTTCAAATGTTTCCCTGTTCGCTTCGTAACGCACAATCTCGCCTTATCTACTGTAGTCTACAACTATCAACAAAATAAAAATCCATTCATTTATGTTTTGCTATACCCCACCCGTTAACCGTATATAGGTGAGTTTCTTTCACTGGCGTCTGAGTAATCGCAAGGACTAGGGCGGATGAAGGCGTGCTGACGTACGGACTTCAGTGTTGACCTCAATCGGGCGTCTTGCGCGTTCGATTTCTTCACCGAGTTCCGCTTGTGCCATTCTGTATTGTACCAACGGTTAACTCGATTAAGAAGAATCCATTTTTGCATACGACAGCCGGTTTATCGTCGTTCGTTCACCAGAGATTTCTATCCATTTTTGAAAATGTTCCTTTATTTTTGGGGCTCTTCTACGTTCTTGTCAACGGTTATGTGGCTAGTGGGCCGTGATGGACGATGGCGGGTCACGGGACGTGGCCTGGTCGCGGATTTAAACATATATCCTAGAACTAAAACAACCGCAGAGTTTTTATGACCGTGTCGAGTGGACATGGATCATGGATCACGGCCGCCGATGAACTTTCCCCTAGCCTCATTGAAATGCTAAGCTTGTGCGCCAAATTTTTATGTGTTTTTACTTATCTCTTCTTTTTTTTTTCAGATAAAAAACCGAATTTTCTTCGAATGGGAGGAAAGGGGGAAGAGAGAAATTGTGTTACTAGCTCCCGACACGACCTTCACTACCATGTCCGCATCGACACTATCGCGGGTTCGGGAGAGAGTTGAAGGATGTGAGACGAAGTCGAAGGTTGACGGAAGTGCGCATTGTTTTTGACGTGAGTGAACGATGAACGCTTTGAATGGCCGACGTGCTTAATGAGTTGTTTAAGGATCTTTCTAAATCGTTAAATTCTGTTCTTTTCAGAATTGATTAAAAACGAAATCGGAGAAACTTTTCATCAGTTTTACCTGGAGATTTATACGACCGGTTAAAGTTTAATGGATTCAATTACAATTTGTGGGGAATAACGATGTAATGATTGCCGAATCCCTCCTATTTCCCTGCGTAGATTATTTAAATGAACATAATACGATGACCCATATTAGCAATATAATGTTTCTTTTATTGATTCGGCGACTTCCTAGTTCCTAATAATATAAAGGGGAATGCTTTAGGGTAGAAAATGCCAACTTTTACACATCAGTGGAATCCATCTTTAGTTACAAACATTTTATTCTTTTGTAGGCGGATACCTGTGGTCTCCGAGGAACGAGCACTCTGTTCAGGTAACGTGAAAATACAAAGGTGCCACTTTCTAAGATGGATCCTGGTGATAACAAAACCCAAAACGCTGTGAATTCCTCGTTTATTTCTTCATTTTATCAGTTAGCTAATAGCCACTATTACAACAACCAACTTCTGCAACCTGAAGAACCTGCGCGTTGGTCAGATACTTCGAAGAGTGGGGCACATTGATTGATTGAAAAACGGAAGAGACTGACCAAACTGGATTTTATGGCGAATTCGTGGCCGAATTTCGTTGCCCAGCGATGCAAACCACTGGACGTTTTTTCCCGTTGTTTTTGTGTGTTTTTTTGTTGTCTTGCCTACACCGACCAAATTGTTTTTATCTGTTCGGTTTAAGGAATGCATTCCAAATCGTTTGCGTCTTAAGTTCTTCTTCCAATTTATTTTATTTTTTTCCTCTTTTGAATTGCCTTCGGTATAATAAGGGCTAAACAAGGTCAAGCCCTCTGAGGGAAAGAGTCTCGAATCCGGTTCATACGCCCTTGTGAGTCCATATCTTTTAGCCGATTTGACTCATCTTTGATCTCTCCCGTCAACTAACTGGTCGGTTGAAGAAAAGCGGAACACGTTTTTTTTTTTTTCTTTTCTCGTCTTCCTGTTGCTGCAAGTAACCTTGAACTACGGCTGTCGCCTTTCGTTTGATGCAACACGAGAAGAAGATTGGAAGGCTAGACTGTTCACCAGAAGGTAGAAGAGAAAACTTTCACCTGTTCTCGAATCTCTCGCAAGGAATTTTTGTTTAAGGTCGCAGTGGATTTATTTCAAAACCAAGATTTTTTTTTCCCTTCCAGGCGAAAAATGATAATAAAAATTCTTCCTTTTTTTTTTTCTTTCCTCCCTAAAATCCTCTCGACAGGTCCTCTGCCCATCATAATGACCCATTCGTCAAACTGATATGGAATCAATTATAGCTGATGGTGATGCGTTTTGCTGGAATTTCCGTTGCTAGCCTAACTAAGAGGATGTGCTTTTTAACAACCTTATTTGAGTCCGTTGCAGATTATGAAAGCCTGTTGTATGCGTATAAAAATATAGTCTAGATCTTCCTTGATGGCTTCTCTTATATTCGATTTGTTTTTCCTTATAGCTCACCTGTTTGATTTATGTAAAAGAGAAAAAGCAAAAGGAGACCAATGTTTTGAATGAACGTTCTCGTACACGCCATGATGGATGATCTCACACCCAGCAGGTTGTTCAACTTTTTCCGATTTCGTTACACAGTTTAAAGAAAATCATTGCAAGACAACATTCAGATGACGTGTTGTTTTTTATTTATTTATTTTTGGGGAAAAATCTATTTCTCCCCCTATTCAAACGATTGCGTTAGATTATGCAGGCGGCCCCGTGGGCCTTTCAAATATAGGAGTTTGACCCACTTGTCCGTCTACTGGGGCCCGTCTCACACACAGGCCTTAAAGCTTTTTCATGATGTCTGCGTATCTACGTGCGTCTATGAAATTCCTGTCGGTTCTTTTTATTCGGTTTCTTCTACGTATTATTTTTTTTTTAAAATAAAACATAAAAATGGCCTGTTATTTTGTTTTCCTCTTCTTTTCCCTTTAACCTGTCGCCCCACGCTCAACAGGTGCACTAAGGTGGCACTATAGCCTAAAGCCGGACTTTGGAAAACGGTCGAGTCTCTTTTCTCTTTCTCTGCTACGATCTGGCACGGATATTTCGCATGACGAGAGGAGATATTGTCGGTCTGTTTGATCCCTTCCTTCATTTTCGGGTATGTGCCTGTTTTAAATTTTTTTCCTTTTCCCGATTTGTTAACGAAGATGTCGTTCGTCATTCTTAATTGCTTCTCTTCCATCCAATTTCAAAGACCAGGTGGCATTGTGGATGCGTGCGCGTACCGTCTAGACGATCTCACTCGTCTAGCTGCATCCAGATTGAACGCGTTCGGTTCCATTTCGGGTTGTTAGTTCGTGATACCTGTGCTTTTTGCTTTCCTATCCGGCAAACGGCACAGAAGGATATGCACGCAAGGAAAACCATTGAATGTAATGACTTAAGGAGGCCAGCAGGGTATCCTGTCACTTTCATTCGAAGCACTGTTTAATAAACAGTTACGGCCTTATTTGACGGTCTTTTGATTTGATTATTAGTGCCGGGGTTTTTTGGTGACATGTCGAAATGTTTGCCGAAACGCGTGGAATGACGACTGAAATGGCAGGAAAGAAAACGGTCGTATTGTTTGTTAACAACGTGCGTGAGCGCGACCGACAGGTTCCGCTTTCTTCCTTTTATCTTTATACGACCCCTATGGTTGTGTATTTTAGTAAGGTACTTTTTAATCCGTGCTGTGGGTGCGACGGGATTGTGTAGGTGCATCGGATGACCCCAACAAAGCTGACGGTAAAATCCAGCAAATCAGAAAATTTAAATCGTGTTCACAAAAATAGAATCGCTGAATTCCCCATAGTCACCGGCTAGGGCTCTTTCTCCACTTTACATTTTCGAAGAGATCTTTCAATTGCAAATTCATGCACTTGTTATTTCCCGCAATGACCCGTTCGTCCTGTAGAACCAACGTCCAATAACACCATAGTTTTTTTCCACTCGGTCCTTTCCCATGACGGTGCTAACAATAAGTGTGAATAACAGAAGAATGACCTAGCAACATTGGTTTGGCAATTTTGATCACTGGCTACGGGCCATGTAATTGAATACAATGTAAATCCATTTTACATAAGGTGTAAAAGAATATACAGGCAGCCATAACATTCGCTGTCGGGGATAGGACCCGTAAACAAACTATTTGCTTACCCTATACAACTTTCGCTTGCTATAGCTAGTAATTTGTGACATATAGAAAGAATTATTTTGGCAGGGCTCTTTATTGTAAAGGGTGTCCAGACTAAAATACGATATAGCTACCTAGCGTGCGTGTTGTAATACCATCGTGATAGAACCGTTTGTTCGATTGTTCTTCCTTGGGTGATCGGTCAAAACAGATAAAACATTAACAGCCAAATGTTTCCCAGTATAGCAGTGAAAGTTTGATAGGAAATTTATTCGTTGTCTTTTTCTTTTGTTTTACTCCTTTCATTGACGGAATAGAAAAGAGCTTTCGCTTTCCAGAACCGTCTCGATCGACTTGGCATCACGCGGACATTAACGGTAGAAAACGTGTATGGGAAAAAGCTATACAAACAACAGTTGCGATTTATTTCTGTCCAAGACGAAGAAATAAATGTCCACCCAAACTGGGATTTTCAAAATTTTATTGGCAATGTACAATGAATCAGGTTGAAACGGAACCATGTTGCCTTGAGCTGTTAATCTTATACAATTATTGCTGATATACATCATATCGACAGGGTGTGGTGGTCCGGCCCGATATTACGGATCGACAATATCCTTGGTATGAATGCATTAAATCTGGGCTATGTATACAAAAGAACAGTTTAATGGTTTCATTTTATAGCCAACACTTTGGTTGGAAAGAGTAGGTATTTTTTTATTTGTTTTTATGTATGGTAAGTCTTATTGTCAAAACTTGAGATGGAATGGTTCCTTTCTTCTGTTTTTATTACGGTAACCTTCGAGTCATCCGTAGTATATTGCGTCCTTTCATCGAACAATTAGAAGTAGAAATAAAATGAAATGTTTTTAACTTCTTATAGTCTCATGTTAATAAATGGTTACTAATCGTTTCACGCTACTTACCCGACTCCATATGTCTCAAGAACTACGGGCAGCTATCCTGCTGATGTAATGGAATGACGTGACTATGTTAAAGCCAACAGCATAAATGGAGATGGATGAAACTGGATAGAGAAAACTCTTTTTCTCATCGTCTAGCGTCTTCCTAACCGGCTTGCACACTCCCTGTAGGTATTTGGTGATGTGACGAATCTTCCCCAACGGCATCTTTGTATACTTCAACATATGGTAAACGATCAAAGGGATCGTTAACTAGCCCAGGATGAGGATGCATACCTTCTCAACATAAAGAAAAAAAAAACGAAAAATTCCGGAAGATTTTCAATTTTATTTTGCCAAACCCCACCCGACTTTTATGCGTTGAACAGGTTGCTGGGAAAAAGGCTAGTAGGCTAGTTTATTCGGGATTCTGATTGCGAAAATGTAAACGTACCGTTAGAATCGTCACTCGCTTATTAAAGTTTATTTGAATGGCGCATCATGTTGATGAAATCAAGAATATAGGTCTACGCGATAGTTCGAACTATGATGGTGCAGTAATTAGTTATTTAGTATTCTAGTCGGGAAAAATAATAATGGGGATTTAAAATCGCGCTCATTTTGATGATACACAGATGTAAGTGAACACTCACCGGACATAACAACAACTAGCCACACAACGCGTATTCGATTTCACACAGGTGCTCCGTGCGTGTCGGCGTTGCTTGATTAGGAGAAGCTAAAGAAGATGAAGACAACACAAACAGCTAAATAAAAAAAAAGAAGAAAGGATTCATTAATTTGTTTTAAATTCATTGTTTTGCAGTGAACCGTTATTGCCTCTAGGATAACGTTCATCTTAGTAGCAATAATTTCATTATCTCGAATCAATCTCAGGCCTCCTTTTAACCGAATGTTACATAGTTTAAAATCACGTGAACTATTGTCCATTGTTATTCATAATGGATACATACCGAATGGCAAAGGTAACAAAAAAAAATACAACTATTTACCTGTGCCAGTTCTTCTTTCCTGTACAAATCTTGACGTAACGCGTCGGTGAGAGAGGCACGTGACGCAATAATGGGGGAACGGTGAAAGGTGATGCATGCCAGCACCGCAGCAGAAGCTGAAAAAGGTCGAATCTCATATCTGAGATAGGCATGCAATTGAAATAAATATCTATATTTTAGGGTTTTCCCTGTTTTTGTTGTTTTGTTTTCGAAATATGACGTTGCGCTCATTGCGTTTCTCGTCTCGCCCATCTACTTGTTGTGGGGGGTTGAAAAGTTCATCGCTCCCAATTTCTGTTTTACGACAAAGGTTGCACCGTTGGGCTTCGGTATAGTTTCCTGCATACCATTCGTGGCACGTTGATGGATGAGCTTCCGTGATTGGTCATCGCCAAGCTTTTGTGGTCCATATGGGACTATCTCTCTCTCTCAATATTTCATTGCGAGAATCTGCAACCTGTTGCGCGCGTGGTGATGTGGAATGTCGACCCAGTGCTATTTCCTCGTCGACTGTATAACCGCCAATGATTTGCGCCAGGATTGCAATTCTCCACATTCCACCTGTCCGATTGTTGGACGTGCATTAATGAATAAAACCATGATGCGACAACAACGGAAAGAAGAAAAATGACGCGAGAATGAATTAGAATTGCACACCGTCTTCAGCTGTTTGGATTGTAGGTGGCATTGCATGACATTCCAGGAATTGTAATTTTGTGATAGAGCGACAATTCAATCTCGGGCCATACCAGGTACTAGGAATTTTATTTTAAGTTACTCTATCGCATAAGCTTCATCACATTTTCTTGTTTATTTATTTCTTTATTCACTTTTTTATTCCATTTTTCAGTTCCATGATATGTTCTTTCCTTCAGAAGTTTATGTCTTTTATCTACGGTGTGGGCATAGTGATTGTTTGCCACTTGCATGTATACGTATACTGTGATGTGTAATACGACTGCACGACACGTGAGGGGTAAGGAACTAAACTACGTAAGATAATTGGGTCTTCGTGAGATTTGTACGAAAGAATGTTTCGTGAAAAGTAATTTCCCTTCGTTCTTCCGGCTTCTCAAATTAATAAACAAGAGGAAAGTCGATTACACTTTTATAGGCAAACCTACATAAAACAATATTGCTGAAAATCCGGCCTCCTTTTAATACTAATTCTTGCAATGGGTGTCGTGAAATATAATTAAATACCTCGATAAGGAAGAATACGGATACATTACAATTTGATCCCGGTTGACACCATAAGCAATAAGAACTCTCATTTATTTGTCTTTTCGTAATTCTTGGACAAGATTCGTAGTTGACAAACAACCACACAGTTGTTTAACCATTTCTTCTTAGCTGGTGAAAGTTAGATTAAGTAAGTTCTAAGAAAGCTTTCAACACGGGAAGCCCATTAGGAAACCTATGAGGAGGTGCTCTGAAGAACTTTGTCTTCTTTGATGCATCTTACCATGTATATTGTTTAACATCACAACTTTCACTAGAATTCCTTGCAATTTAGAACTCTCAGGCATGATCCGCGTCGGTATCTTAAATGGGTAACCGAATCTGGGTCAATATCATGTACCTCATTTGTTCCACTCCCATGCAAGTTATGGCTGTCATACATTTTTAGGGTTCGAATAGATTTCATTCTTTCTTGGCATGTATGTAAAGCCTTCTTTCAGGTAACCATTACTTCACGTCTCCCAGTATATTTTTTGGCTGAAGAATCAGTAGATTAAAAACAGGTATGTAGTCGGTACCTTTAAATTCTAGACTACTCCTTGCGGTCACTGTATTCGACTTTTTACAAACGATAATAATGCACGTTACTTGAACTTTTTTTCGACCAATTTCCCGTGAACGGTTAAAAAATAATACTTTCGTTCCAAAGTTGATTACATTACAACTCAATATGGAAACTTTGAGCCCTACGGTCCTGTATATCAACACCAAGATGACTAGCTGCCAGCAGCGCTACGTTTCTGGCTCCAATGACTGACATTTCCATTGCTGATGCCGCGAATTCAATTGCATTGATGTGATAAAGACCAGGATACAGTGTGAAATTTCCTGTAGATATGGTCCCGTCGTATTCCGGATAGGCTTTCCAATGAATCACGTAGGTTTCATTAATGGATGAAAACAGGATGTTGAGCTCTTCTTTCGTGAGAGGCTCGTTAGAGAAAACTTTCCAGACCGACGGGGCATCTCCTCCGCCATCATCCATGTCAACCGGATAGTTTCTGGCTAGAGAATTGAAGAAAAGCGTCCGATTTGTGGTGAAGATGTCGTCAATAACTGAACTCGCATCAGCAAATCCAAACGTTTCGTGGTTGACTTCCCCTTGGACCATGGTACAAATAGTCTGGTGATAACGGCCGGGGAAATGGAACTGGCGAGGAAAGTTTTCAAACCCAAACGATGACGTATCATTTGTTACGGGCGTAGCCAATATCACAGCGTCGTATGAGGGCATTTCGTCATTCTGTTTGAACCGTAGGCTGAACCGTCCGTCAGTGTTCAAATGGATGGCTTCTACTTCTTCGTAATAAAAATTAGCTCTCGAAGTATTTAGTAAGGCTTGCGGAATCTTCTTGTTCCCACCGCGAAGCGACCAGAGGCCAGTTTCTGCTCCGGCTAAGGAAACACTTCCTAATAAAGAAAGGAATGGTAAAAATTTTCGAAACATACAATTAGAAGTATGGCATTATTTTTGTACCCACGAACTGATGGGCATCTGTCGACTGCCCATAGTTAACTCGCATGATGGCATTTGCCAATTCGTCGATGAACAGACTGGATATGCCCACTCGTTTCAGACCCTCTTCCAACGTACGCTCCAACATCAAGTTGAAAGAAGGATCCATGGCAGATAACAGATCGGCAACGTTAGAAAAGGCATAGCCATCGTCTTGCACGTTATAGATTCTGATTTATAACAAGAGGAAGTAGTTAGCCTTGTTATCTATTGCAAATTAAAACAGTTCATTGATGATACTTTGCTATGCTCAAAACAATTGAAACACACACATTTTTATATGAAAAATACCTTTCAAACTGATTCAGCATATCTCCTATTAGAGTATTGACTTTCAAGAGACTAAAGCCATAGCGCCAGAGAAGAGAAGCCACATTCAGGACACTCCAATCACCTTCACTGTATACAAACCCAGAACCATCATAAAGTCCAAATTTGCCACTGATACCCTTCTTTTGTTTGAAACCTGTTGTTTAGAAACACAAATAAAAAATTGACATTGTATTCATGCTGAACATTTGTTTTATATTTTTTTATTACCGAATTCTTCTGCAAACTGTTTCATGTATCTATTTCTTGGATGCAGAATAGAACCTCCAGTTTCAAAATCAAATCCATGGATATTAATCGTGGCCATCCTTCCACCAACTGGGTCTTTTGAATAGATGTCAATTTTAGGATTGAGACCTGTAGTCTTGCTAAGAAAGTAGGCAGCAGAGGTTCCACTGATACCAGCACCAATAATTGCTGTAACAAAAACAAACAGAAAAATGTGCACCCATTAATACTGTTACTTGGATATGTTTATGGATCATCTAGCATGCGAAAGCAAAAGCTTACCAATTCGCGGTTCAACCGGGTCCACTGTTTGCTGAGAATCATAAATCAGCAAAAGAATTAAAAATGAGAGCTGAATGCAAAATGAAATTGGACACATCACGTAATGTTCAGTGAATAACGTAATGACGGCCTTTATTTTTAAAAATCCGGTAAAAACCTTTGGCCGCTACCCCGCTACTTCACATTTGTTGAATAGCAAGTTTCCGAACGGCAATTCTGTCAAGATGACTGATATGACCACCACTGATACTTGTTTTCACGTAAATTTTGCCAATAGATGGGGGTAACGGCGATCATGATTAGGAACAATTTCAGTGGGATTCATTATTGTTTTTTTATCTAGAAATTTTTTTGTTTTTCGTTTAGTTATGCTAAAACTGACGTCTCTTAAATAGCTGTTCTTTGCGTTTCCTTATTAGGCTGGATGAAGTAGGTGTCAAATGTCAAACAAAAACCAAAAAAACAACCGTAAATCCATTTTACCTGTTCTTCGTTATACCCGACAACTGTTTGTTTGTAAATATCACTATACCTTTGCCGGTAAATGATGTATACATGCCAGAGAGAAAGATTGGAAATGACGAGTATTCTTAGGTTTGCAAAACATTGTGAGGTATTTGTAATTAAAATATTGAACTCGAATAGGACACATAAATATGGCGAATGGGACGGCGTGTGACAGTAACAGAACGAGTCGAAAGTAAAAAGTTAGTAAGTAAAAATTTTGAAAATAACGCTAGTAGGAACGTTTCGAAATGTTTAAACAGTTTAAAAGATAATTTTGACAAGGTTGAAAATCACTTTTAGCGTCGTCCGCCGTGAAACCAGGATTTGAGATTTGAGCAGCATGGCATGCGAGTCTTACAATTTGTTGAGGATTTCGGAGAGTTGATTAATCACAACAACCCATTTGCCGTAGATAGCAGGCTTGCATTTCATCTGTGGTATTAAGTATTTTTTCAAAAGCACAAAACGTTATTTGATGCCCTCGAGGGTAAGAACAAACAAAATGAGACCTGTTCAGCAACGAGTCCCTCGGGAGTCAATCGGAATTTCGAATAGCCAAATCCTATTGGAACAGAAACAGCAGAAACTCTTTCCATCGTGTCGTCATCGCTCGTAACACATGCTGTAACGCGACTGGCCTTCATTACATCTGTAATGATGTACACGCTTTTGGCGCCGACCAGATCTAAAATCGATGAAAACTTAATTTACTCCACATGCCTCCGTAATGTTCTGCCTGTTTACGTACCAGGAATATTTTGCTTCAGGCAAAGGTCTCCTTCACTCAAATTTAGCGGGATGAGAAATTTGTGAAGCCCTTCGACAGTCAAATGTACCGACTTTGATCCCAAATCGATGTCTTTCTCCCACTGAGCATGTTGAAAATAATATTAAAATGAAACGAAGAATGCACAAAGCTGTTAATGTACCTTTTCGGACTGATTGCCAACGTCTTCTGTGTGTGGTTTAGCGCTGTTCAACAAACGATCAAGGTCAGTTTTTTCCAGCTCAATGACTTGGGAAACGTGGCCAATTACATGGTAACAAGCACCCGCCAGCGAATGCTTAATCTTTTGACTTACGTTTTCCTTAGGACAAACATTTTTATTTTGAGGTTTATTGGCCGTTTGTGTAAATAAAGTAGTTACCGATTTGCTCTTGACGAAAACTGAGAAGAGGCCGAAATCATCAGCATTCGAGAGGTAGGGAACTGGTACGAGTTTGCTCTCTAAAAGTAATTCTTTCCCGATAAAACCACGAGTAGCATGCCAAATAGTATCGAGCAAATCTTTCTGAGAAGCAGTGTTAGCCATGTTTGAGTTTTTTTCTTGCAAAATGGGTGTTTTACAGCTTTATTTCGTCAAGTGTTGGAGAGCGTGATGAAGATGCAACTGCCTCGACAGAGTTCTGGCCCTTCAATATGGCCGTCGATCCTGATGGTGTTCTACGGCCCCGTAGAACACCATTCAAATTTAAGAATCATCGTAACCGTCGTCGGTTTATTAAATATGTTCAACGTTTCCCTTTTGAAATAAAACTCGGCGTTATTACGAAGTCGGATATTTTAAAATTTGCTATTGGTATGCCGGACAATAGGATCTGTATTTTTACATTACCGGAAACGTTTCCCTTTGGGCAAGTTCTTAGGACACGTGGCACAATCTATCAAGCAAAAGTACTGCAAACGTTTGAAGAATCTTTATTAACGATTTAACACAGGATTTAGTTTATTCTTGGACAACATATACTCCGAGAGAGAATAGACGTAACACAAATTTTACTCGTGATTTTTATGTTATCTTTGATTTATCAAGGACGCTGACGCTCTTAGAATCCGCTATGTAAAACCTTAATGGAGCATCAATCCACTCGGCAGCTTTTTTACTTAAACCAATCCTAGTCGATGTTAATATATATCAACTTTATTAGGATATATTTCCAATATATATTTTTAATGGTATTTTACTGTTTCAACCAATTTTGTTGCTACTTCATTATGGCCTTTTTCCATAACCATATTGATGAATTTGCTGGGGACCGAAACCAAAAAGTTAGGTGTTGATGCTAGACTATTGCTTTAAAAGTCTTACCTTGTTAATTCATCATGAAAAACTGAAACATTATGGTCACTTCTTGCCGCTTTTACAGGAACGAATTCGCGTTTTTTCGCTTCTCCCGATTCAATCAACTGGTCCAGTTTCTCGATGCTGTATGTTGGCTCTTTGGAATGGCTGATACATGCATACAGGATGTTGCATGCATACAGGATGTTACATGCATACATGATACAGGTTGTTGTCGAGCAATTCGGCCCAAAAAGCTACAATGAACACAACAGTAAATAAAGTTAACCCTATTCAGGGATATAACTTGTCTTACTTTATATGGCAATGTATTGCATTAAAACTAGCTAACTTCCGGAGTACGCCGGACAACGACATTTTGCCGAAAATGTTGTGGCACAAAATAAATAAGGGTAAAATCTATTTCCCCCCGGCAGCCGGTGGGCGCTAGTGTCAAAATTGTCTATTTCCCCCCGGCAGCCCGGGGGGCGCTGTGAGAAACCTATGCTGCCCAGACCGACAGACGCAACTTGACAGTTGAGAGGCAATAGAAAAAGTCTATTGCCCCTCAACTCCAGATGGCACTAGCTACGGGGATGGATCGGCCTTGGGGCCTTCTGACTGTTTTTTCTTTTTTTTATTATGTGATACCTTCGTCCTGTAGCCTGATATTCACTGCTTGTATTCACGTTTTTTTCCCTTAGTTATTTTATTGAGGTAAAATCTTTCAGTGGGTACTAATTGCAAATGCATTCTTTTCTTCAGAGTCGTGTGTGTCATAAGATGATGCTTTTTTGGTATTATTTAGATTTTTTTGATAGTTTTAAATGATAAATGTCATTTCAAATGACATTGATTGATGACAAATATGGTACCTAAAGCATCATCTTATGACACATTGACACGCACGATTCTGGAGAAATAAATGCGTTTGCAATAACTACAGAAGGATTTTATCTCAATAAAATAGCTAACAAAAAAAAACAAACCTGAATATCAGCGGAAAGATTGCAAGAAGGTTTCACATAATAACGAAAAGAAAAAAAAAGGTTAGAAGTTTACCCTTCTCCGTTACTAGTGTCCTCTGGAGTTGAGGGGCAATAGACTTTTCTTTTTATTTTGTCGTTGTTTTGTAGCTTCTTACCCCCATTGAAGAATTGATAATGCATATCAGTCTGTGTGTCAGCAAGGTTTTTAATAATCTTGTCGTCAAAGAAGAATCGTGGTATGGCTTATTAAAAAAGGTGCTACAGAATCAAATCAATAGGAACAGTAATGTGACAGTCAAGTTAGTGGATTTAGCTGAGCTAGAGCTACTAAAAGAAGAAAACCAAAGACTGCAAAAGAAATAATATTAAAAATGGGGAAACCACCATATTGCAAAGAAATCTCCAAACTGTTTAGGCAGCTATGTGGAAAAGAGAGATTGAAGTGTATCAGCAGCTAGCCTCCTTAAAAGAAAAAGTAATTCATAGTCATAGTACACAGTATTCAAAACATGTGGAAGCATTTAAGACAGAAATTAAGTTCAATGTTTTTTCTTTTCATTTTTCCAATATTATTTTGTTTGTGGTGGCATTATATACCTTTTTTGATATGTGGATATTTTTCGTAAATTGTTAAAACTTCTTAGGAATTAGATTTCAAGGAGTTACATAACAAGTGCAAGAAGATTGAACAAAATGTGAAAGAGCAACAGAAGAATAAAAGACTTCCAACCTCCACCCAAGAATCATCAAGCAAAAGAAAATTCTTAAACAGGTATTATATGAAAGCTATCTTGTTTTTTTACTTTGGAGGTATGTTTGATGTTGGCAATTCTTTAGATCCTCTTTTGAAATGGCTGAATTTGAGGTGAAAATTCTACAGTCAAAGCAGGAATTCAGACTGACTCTAGTAAACGATTCCGTCTAAATTCGACAGTCACTGAACATAATATTTATGTAAAAATAATATAAATGCATTATTTCTATGGCTGGATTTGCATTTCCTCAGTAGAAATGTAACGCTACCGATACTGCAGTTCTGATCGAAACGCTCAAATTCAGCCTTCGTCGTCCATGTATGCACAAACGGTAGATTGCTGATTTTTTTTGTTCTTCTTCCAGTTCTTTCTTTTTCCGTCCGGAGCTTACAAAAGCTGATTGGTTCTGACAGCTATTTCTAATTCAACTGTTATGGAGCTTTAAAAACTACAAATGATTTCCGGTGGGGTCCAAGAAAATTTTATAGACCTATTCCATGGCAGTGAATATGGTATAGCCGAAATGGTATGCAGCAACTTAATTTTTTTAAAACTAACTTTTTAATAATTTTGGTTTATATTTGGCTTTCACATGCTAATGTATGACAAATATTTATATTAGCTTAACGTTTATTGAACATAGGACTACACAGTTTCCCGATATGGATTCTATAAAAAATGTGTTTTTTACCGTTACCCTTTTACAACGACCAGTGGACCGACGCACCGACCGACACTTTTTCTGAGATTTAACCCCATAGATGGCACTGTGTTCGGAGTGTCGGCACTAATCTCTCTCTCAGGAGCAGTGTTTCCTATCTTTTTTTTAAGTCCAAAAAGATAAGATAAGTTACTTCACCTCCATTTTTTGAAAAGATAAGATAAGGTAATGGGAAAAAATGAGTTGAAAAGATAAGATAAAGATAAGATACCGATAAGATACAAGATACTTTCAAAGATACATGTTTCAAAAAACAATATGAAAGAAGCGTAGCAAAGTTTAGAAATCATTTAGTCAGTGTTGTTTGCTAAATTTCTGTATTTTTTCCATTACATGGTGAGCATATTGATGAAATGGAAACGAAACGAGAAAATGAAATGTTTCATCAAAAAATATAATAAACCAATTAACAAAAGTTTATTATGATGTATCCCATCATTTGTTTAGATGACCAAATGTCAAGAATAATATTGAATGAAGTACATGTCTTCAGCAACTGAAGGGCCTTTTCTTTAGTAGCGGCAGCAATCTTAGGCAACATAGAATTTCGCATCTTTTCCATAGAAGGAAGCTGGTATCCTACCATGCCGTTCTAGAGATAAGAAAAAATAAAAAAAGTTGTTATTGCCTTGACTGTAGTAAAAAGGAATAATACACACCTGAATCCATTCCTTGAATCGAGGTCTTTTCAGAATGTTGAGGGGAATGTTGTCCTCGGCCATGGAATACGTTAACTGTATGTCGAGTTGCTGCTGCCTGGACTTATGAATTGATTTACCCGTGCCATACTCCTTGATGGATTGCTGTCTAGGGTCGCCTTTCTTTTTCGACTGCTGGTCTTCGTAAGCTTTCCATTCTTCTAAATGGACACCTTTTAGATGTTTAGTGAAGTTGGTAAACGAAGACAGATTTCCTGTAAGGTGGCGATTGGTATGACAGCTTTTGCAAAGTTCGCATTTCGCATATATTTTGCCAGTTGACGAATCCTGTCGCCAATCATAGAAAAATTTGCGTCTCCACGCAGGAACCCAGTTTGATATCACGAAAGATGAAATTGGCTGGCCTGGTGGTTCCTAAAATTAACAAAATAAGAAGATCAGTACACAAAAGTTAAAAACAACAAATTATGAAACAACGGCATTGAATTCTTACCTCCTGAACATCAGAACTGATGGTCTGTTCCATCATAGATTCATCTGTGTTATTATTGGCAGCATTACTGTCATCTTGTGATTGATCTCTCTCTGCGTTCTCTTCTTCTTCTTCAGTGAGCTGATTTTGATGTAGTTGAGAAATGGGCAAGGCATTAACGATTCTGTCCAGTTGATTTTGTGCACTAGCTCCAGCTGCAGATCTACCTCTCGGGTTTGACACAGAACCCCGACCTCGACTTCGAGACTTCGGGGCACTTTTCTTTGCATGAGGCATCTTAAAAGGGGGAGCCATGAAAAGTGTACTCCAGGTCTCCAACACTCTACTTCATTGTCTAGATAATACATACAACATCTAATTAATAAAATTACACAATATCGCTTATCAAATAATGATACTGTCTTACTTGTAATAGTCAGTCACAGTGAAATTCTTTTTGAAAAATAATGAGTGTGTAACCTACGATTAACCACGACTTACTTAACACGAAACACGTGTGAATTGTGAAACTATGACTTTTGAAAAAGAACAAAAAAAGAGTAAATTTTCGACTGCTGTGAAAGTGACAAAGTGTGAATGAGGTTATGCTAAACAACATATTTTGTGAGCCACAAGTGGCGCCAAAAAAAACAAAAATCCGCACTTGTTTAGTAACTTATCTTATCTTATCTGATAAATTCAATAGATAAGATAAAATGCAAGTATCTGTATCTTATCGGTATCTTTGAGCAAAATTTATCAAAGATACCGATAAGATAAGATATTTCATGAAATTTTTTGGGGAAGATACAGATACACAAAAAATACCGAAAGTATCTTATCTTATCGGTATCTTATCTATCTTTTTAAAAAGATAGGAAACACTGCTCAGGAGATAACGTCAAGATCAACGAAGAGATCGTGTTAATCATCGGTTCAACGATCAAAGGAGTGCCGAGCAATCTAAGAGCGACTGAGTTTTTTTTTCTGAGATGGCGCGTCGGTCACGAAGATGAGGAAATGAGGCTGCGAAGCTGTTAAGGGGCGGGGCCTTCATGCGTCGCCTGGCAACGGACCTGCTTTTCTTGAGGTCCGGTGCTTTCCATTGTTTCGAGCATGGCCGTCCAGCTACATCAAAGGGGAAACATCGCCGTTATTCAGTGGATTCGATAAGAATTTTAGCAACTAGTATGGACATAGAGCAGTTCAGTTCAGGGGGAATCTTAGTTGCTGAATTAACTGACACCGGTAAGTATGTTGATCTTCTGGATAAATGTAGTTGTTTATGTAGTCGTAAAGCCAGAATGACATTCTTCATTAGGAGTTGGAGATCGTTGGAAGTCTGCTAATTTCGCATAGCAAAAGAAAAAACTATATTTTATGATGACAACAGGAGTTACCGTTTGATTCCTGTGATACATGCTCCTCGACTGCAAATTTTGTCTGATCAGTATTAGTAAAATGTTAGTGAATTATACTTAGTAGTATTTATGAACTTATGACAGAATTTGGATCTTTGTCTCTTTGAAATTTAGGTTTCCCCATGGAAATGGCTATGTGGGTTCTATCAGAAGGTGGATTCCATGCCAGTGTACGGCCTTCAGATCTTCCCTTGAAACATGAGCCTTAGTAAGTTGGAATTGATGGTGATATCTTTTCTTTTGTAATGGTTAGAATTTGTGCTTATCAGTCTGCCTAATCTTGGCTTTGATCAAATTTAAGCAAAGGATTTCTGGTACTGAAAGTTTATTTGTGTAAATGGTTCTGGTACAGGAGGAGGTGAATTTTACTAGTTTATATTACTCTGCAGATGTAGCTTTGTGTTTGTCAAAGATCTAGTGTGCTCCATCTGATGCCTGAAAGAGGATAATTTTGTTTCACAAACGAAGTTGCATGGTATGTTTCAAGTCCATTTGTTTTCCTTTTTATTATGATGAAAACAATTTGTACTGCATTAACCATGAGCAGTCTACCTCTAAGAAGACCTGATTACTTACAGAGGACTAGTGTTGTCCTTCTCTGTTCCCAAAATATATCAGTGTGTTTTATGTAGGTGAACTGTCGTTCAGGTCAGGTTCGTTTGGTTCGTGCCACAGCTGGTAGTGTTCGAGTTTGCGTGCCTCCCGTAACGTCCCTAGGTAATAAACTGTTTTCTCTTTTGTATGCTAGTTTCAAGTGTTGAGTGTTGTTGTTGAAACTAGGTGTTGGAACAAATGTTGCATGGTGGTGAAGCTTCAATTTGGGACTTGATTTGTCAACTGTTGGTTGAGATGGCAGAAGAGCATGGATTGGTAAGAATTGAAATAAATAATTCTTAACATTTTAACTCTTGTTATTTTGTCTATTGGTGAATATAGGATCAACATTTTTTCCCCGCTTTCATCTTAGGAATCCTGGCGTGCTGATAGTTATAGCGGAACATTCTCGTCTGTTCAGGCCACAAATAACGTGCAAGAAATCTATCCACATCAAACGTGGAGCCTGTTCTGGCTCACCGATTTGTTACCTGTGCGTCCGAAATTTTCCCGCTTCCAGCGATTATTGTCCGCGTCCGAGAAGGTTGAACGACGATGATACCTGAATCGATTGCTCAATTGACGAGCCAAAAATTACGAGCCGATGACCAACTCAGTGGAATCCTGGATACTTAATCACACGTGATCAACACAATTTGAGGTAGTCAGCCCATGCTAATGTTAAATTGGTAAAATGAAACAACACATGACCTATTACTTTATATCAATTGATTTCACAAGTGGAGATTGATTCCACAATCTTCAACATCCCAGTCAGACACCCACCCACAACGCCATGGGAAATAGATGATATAAAAAATTTATGCTTGAGATTATTGATTCCAGAGTCAGAGACCAATGTGTGGAATCTGATATTCTAGCCCTCGGAACCCCAGCTGCCCTTCTGCTTCAACAAGGCTATAAAGAAATTGTAATATCAGGAGGTAAAGAATGAAACAAAAAACAAGTCAGACATTGTTTAGTTGGCTTTTTTGCTTAATGTTATTGTTACAATTAACTTTTGAAAACATGAAAGTGTGTACATATGTTCAGGATCAAGTTGTGAAATGGTTAAGTCAAACATATTTTACATTACTTTTGAACAGGTCCCAACTCAGTCTACGCAGCGGATGCCTCACTTAACGACCAGCAATCTTTACTTGCGGTCTTCCAATGCCGGTAATTTGTTATGCATGCAATTACTCAACAAGGAATTAGGTAACCAATTCTGTTTTATCAAATTTTTATTATTCAAATTATTTCGCAGCAGTATTTACCATGTCAGAAAAAAACAATGTCATATAGAACGTCAATGTTTTTTTATTATTTATTTTTTTATTTTTTATTTTTTGTTAAGGTGTAACGGTGGAGAGAAAATATGTTTGCGGTGGGCAATTCGAGATCCAAGTAGAAACGGAGTGCCCAATGTTTAAAGGCTTAGATACTCGGCAACTGGTATTACTGACCAATGGTGACAGCGTAGACAAGGTTACAAAAGGGTTGCGTTGACTCCCATGATTTGACTGAAAACGGTATATTGGTTTCCTTTCCATTGAATGGGAAACTATGACCAAAAATGCTACATAACTTCTTATTCGATATCTGTGGATTGCAAGGAGGTTTCACATTGGAGAAACGCGAGCAGCAGTGTAACGATTATATCCGGCGCACGGTCGGACATGATAAGATCGTGCTAAGCAGCGGATTCGATTCCGCCGTTTGTGCTTCCCTTCTCCATAAAGCACTTCTACGGGGTGACGAATCGTCCCGAGTGTAGGCCATCCATATCGATAACGGTTTCCTGCGTAAAGACGAATCCGAGCAGGTCGTCACTAGTTTACAGCAATCGGGCCCAATCTTCGGGTAATTTGAAAAACTTTTCTGGACTTTTCAGAATCTTATGATTGGCCATAATTTCCAAAATACGACGTCCTGTCCCATCTCAAACTCCACGGTTTATAATACTTTTTCTATAACCGGGTTCTTTTACAGACAGTGGCTTCTCATTTCTTTTTCATACCAGCGATCAGATTTGATATTTCGAATTGTTTTAGGTTGTTGAAGTAAGTTTGACTTTCCGCGATGCCTCCACCAACGTGCATGGTCGCCAAACTTTGTCGTTGTGTCGGACTGTTGACGGACAGTAAAGACTTATCATAACGATTCCGAAATTGTTGGTCAGTTCCGCCTTCAAGGTCGTGTACTAGAACCTCTAGAAGGTAATTGCATTAAGGTGTTTCCTGCGTTATGGTATTTCAGTAAGATCTTACTCTTTTTGCAATATTTCTCAATATACTTCCATAAAGATGAAGTAAGAGCCTTAGGTCGCGAGCTGAGTCCGCCCGTAGAATTACTGAAACCCGTTTCCTGGTCCCGGTTTGTCAATTCGAATCATTTACGCCGAAGAACCGTTCTTGGAAGCTGATTTCGATTAGAAACAAGTTCTGATTCGTGTGATGGTCCATTATGCAAACATAGCAGCCAAGGAGCATGACTTGCTCAATCGGATTGAAATCGGGACGTCGGAAGAAGAGCGTCTTCTTCTGGAAGTACTGTCCAGTCACAACCAGTATGTTGCCACGCTACTGCCTATTCGCACTGTCGGTGTTCAGGTAAAAGGCTTCGCAATTTAGACGTTCTGTGGCGGATTTTTATAAAGATTGTTTTTTTCCCTGCAGGGAGATTGCCGAACTTGTAGCTATTGCGTAGTACTGAGCTCTGATCAGACACAACCAAACTGGAGTGATTTAGCTACCTGCGCCCACTTAATATCGCGTGAGTGTCATGAAGTCAACCGTGTTTACTACTTATTCGGAAAGGCTGTACGTGAATTGGTTACAGACATTACACCTACCTACTTAACGGGTAACATTTTGGCGACTTTGAGGGAAGCGGATTATTTGGTAAATAAAATATTAAGGGATTCGGGTTGCTATAAAAACCTAGCCCAGATGCCAATCGCCTTGATCCCCTTTCACTTTGATCGCGATTTGAGTTAACGCATTTCATCATCCAAGTGATCGGTTGTTTTTCGACCATTCTTTCTAAGGATTTTATCATTGGACTTCCTGCAATTCCTGATACTCACCTGCCTCAAGAAGTACATAAAAAGGTACATTTTAAAAACTGATCTTGCTTTAAACATGGATACCGTTTATTAGGTTGTAGACAAGATGGTTGAAGCCATTCAAATTCGCAAAAATATAAAGCCTTCCCACTTTTGTCAAAATCGGCAAAAAACGACATCTCTTGAAATTCTCCAAAAATCACACAGCATAATCGAAATTTAACGCTGATTTCGATTTAGCTATTGATTTTCTCGTCAAACCAGCCGTTTTAAAAATTATAGAAAATAGTGCTGTTAGCACATTAACTTAATTTATGGTTTTTAACGTTTAAATCAAAACCTATAAGACCAATAGAAAAATAAACGTGATTTACGTGATTTTTATTCAATTCTGAATCGAAATCATGTATTTTAAGCAAAATTTGAAATTTGGCCAAAAATGAAAAAGTGGGAAGGGTATAGCCTTCCCACTTTTGTCAAAATCGGCCAAAAACGACATTTCTTGAAATTCTCCAAAAATAACACGGCATGATCGAAATTTATCGCTGATTTTGATTTAGCTATTAATTTTCTCGTCAAACTAGCCATTTTACAAATGAACGAAAACAGTGCTGTAAGCGCATTAACTTAATTTATGGTTTTTAACGTTTAAATCAAAACCTATAAGACCAATAGAAAAATAAACCTGATTTCCGTGAGTTTTATTGAATTCTTAATCAAAATCATGTATTTTAAGCAAAATTTGAAATTTGGCCAAAAATGAAAAAGTGGGAAGGGTATAGCCTTCCCACTTTTGTCAAAATCAGCCAAAAATGACATCTCTTGAAATTCTCCAAAAATCACACGGCATAATCGAAATTTAACGCTGAATTCGATTTAGCTATTGATTTTCTCGACAAACCAGCCGTTTTAAAAATTATAGAAAATAGTGCTGTTAGCACATTAACTTAATTTATGGTTTTTAACGTTTAAATCAAAACCTATAAGACCAAAAAAAAAACAAACGTGATTTACGTGATTTTTATTCAATTCTGAATCGAAATCATGTATTTTAAGCAAAATTTGAAATTTGGCCAAAAATGAAAAAGTGGGAAGGGTATAGCCTTCCCACTTTTGTCAAAATCGGCCAAAAACGACATCTCTTGAAATTCTCCAAAAATAACACGGCATAATCGAAATTTATCGCTGATTTTGATTTAGCTATTGATTTTCTCGTCAAACTAGCCATTTTACAAATGAACGAAAACAGTGCTGTAAGCGCATTAACTTAATTTATGGTTTTTAACGTTTAAATCAAAAACCTATAAGACCAATAGAAAAATAAACCTGATTTCCGTGAGTTTTATTGAATTCTTAATCAAAATCATGTATTTTAAGCAAAATTTGAAATTTGGCCAAAAATGAAAAAGTGGGAAGGGTATAGCCTTCCCACTTTTGTCAAAATCGGCCAAAAATGACATCTCTTGAAATTCTCCAAAAATCACACGGCATAATCGAAATTTAACGCTGAATTCGATTTAGCTATTGATTTTCTCGTCAAACTAGCCGTTTTAAAAATTATAGAAAATAGTGCTGTTAGCACATTAACTTAATTTATGGTTTTTAACGTTTAAATAAAAACCTATAAGACCAATAGAAAAATAAACCTGATTTACGTGATTTTTATTCAATTTTGAATCGAAATCATGTATTTTAAGCAAAATTTGAAATTTGGCCAAAAATGAAAAAGTGGGGAGGGTGTAGCCTTCCCACTTTTGTCAAAATCGGCCAAAAATGACATCTCTTTAAATTCTCCAAAAATCACACCGCATAATCGAAATTTAACGCTGAATTCGATTTAGCTATTGATTTTCTCGTCAAACTAGCCGTTTTAAAAATTATAGAAAATAGTGCTGTTAGCACATTAACTTAATTTATGGTTTTTAACGTTTCAATCAAAACCTATAAGACCAATAGAAAAATAAACCTGATTTACGTGATTTTTATTCAATTTTGAATCGAAATCATGTATTTTAAGCAAAATTTGAAATTTGGCCAAAAATGAAAAAGTGGGAAGGGTATAGCCTTCCCACTTTTGTCAAAATCGGCCAAAAACGACATCTCTTGAAATTCTCCAAAAATCACATGGCATAATCGAAATTGAACGCTGATTTCGATTTAGTCATTGGTTTTCTCTTTAAACTAGCCGTTTTCAAAATTAACGAAAACAGTGCTCTTAGCGCACCAATTGAATTAATGGTTTTTTACGTTTAAATAAAAAACTATAAGACCAATACAAAAAAAAACCTGATTAACGTGATTTTTATTGAATTCTTAATCGAAATCATGTATTTTAAGCAAAATTTGAAATTTGGCCAAAAATGAAAAAGTGGGAAGGGTATAGCCTTCCCACTTTTGTCAAAATCGGCCAAAAACGACATTTCTTGAAATTCTCCAAAAATAACACGGCATGATCGAAATTTATCGCTGATTTTGATTTAGCTATTGATTTTCTCGTCAAACTAGCCATTTTACAAATGAACGAAAACAGTGCTGTAAGCGCATTAACTTAATTTATGGTTTTTAACGTTTAAATCAAAAACTATAAGACCAATAGAAAAATAAACCTGATTTCCGTGAGTTTTATTGAATTCTTAATCGAAATCATGTATTTTAAGCAAAATTTGAAATTTGGCCAAAAATGAAAAAGTGGGAAGGGTATAGCCTTCAAAAATGGCAAATTTCAGTTTATTTACGAGTAGCCAAAAAATGTTTAAAATGGAACGCATTCACGAACGTTTATTAGCTTCCCGCTCAACACATCTCCAACAAAGCCGTTCAGTTGAATATGCCACAGAATAACACACACCTATCAAAGCGATGAATAAGTTCCACACGCGGTGAAGCAACTAGATTAACGAAACACAAACACAAAACACAACGACCTCACGTAAACGGAATAGAAATTGCTCATATACACGGCCTTTCATATGAAGTCCGTTGCTAGGCGACGCCGGAAGCCGGCCTTCAAAAGTAAGTTTGCGGCCTGATTTCGCCTAGTTTTCGTGATTTTTCGGGAAAATAACACCATCTATCGGGAGAAATCTCAGAAAAATGTGGGGGCGGTCGACATCATTCATGAGGAGACATGTAGTATGCAATTCCGTTTTGCAAGAATCCCTATCGGGAAAATTTTGAAGAATTATTTAATGAATGGTTACTTACTCTTATGGTTACTTAAATATCAAGAATTTCACGAACACCGTGAATCGGTCCATTGTCAAGAAAACGGCCAACATGAGGTTTTGGCAGATATCGATAACAATCACGCCAGATGGCATAGAAGTGCAGTCCATCTTAAAACTCAATCGATAAGCGGGAAGGCAACGCAGAACATTTGAGTGTGTAAAAAATTCAGAATTTAACTCATGGTAACAGTAGCCTTTGTCTTTTCAGTTATTTATCGGCATCAATTAGAGTCAAAGCATTCTAAAGAATGCTATCACAAAAATCAGTTTGACTCGTCAGAAGACGTTTTTTTGTTCAACAACGAGTTCACTGGCCGCGGCAAGACGAGAAAGAACCCAGTTTGTTCTGAAGCACACAGGTAGCATAGGTATGCAAGAGGTAATGAAGAATTTTCGTCCGAATTTTCACGTCGAGTTCGCGACACGTCGGTGGATCGAGACGCCCCTCCCTTTCCAGCAGGGTACATGTAAACAAAAAACACGTTCAAGAACGAATCAAAACGAATAAATAAACATGGAGCGATGAAAGATATCCGAAAGTAGGAAGGATTACGCCATGCATAGAGAACAAAGAACATGGGTGTGTGAGTGTGTGTGCGGGAAGATTGCGGAATTCTGCGGAAAGAATATGCACTTACAACAACAAAGACAATGAAAACGGGCATGAAAAATAACCGGTTTCATGTTTAGGTTACACGACAACTGGCGACAGCTGAAAATAAAATTCCACACTTTTTTTGTGCACTGCAGTTGGGTCTAGTACTGGTAAAAGCGACTCTGATTTTTAAACATTTTATTTCCCTTTCTTTTTGCCTCTATTGCCCCTATATTTATTTATATACGATTTCACACTTGAACACTCTTCCTCCTGAGTTTGACCTCCTCGTCTCCAATAAATAAAACCGGATCGTGGCCCACACGTGTAAGGAATACCAGGTAAGAAGGAAAGAATGTCATCTTTCCGTACGTGCACGATCCGTCATCCAGTTGGTTGAACATAAACCCCCCCACCCCACCCTGTTTTAAAATCAGGAACTCGAGAACTTGATTTCTTTCAACATTTTTTTTTTTCAAGTCTTTTGTTTTATTTATATCTGTTTGAATGTATTTTATAACACGGCCAAACACTCGAACACGATCACACACACACACAGAGTGGGGAGGGTGGGGTTTCTCGCCATGATGATCAATAATCGGGAGCCATTGATTGCGTCTGATGACATTCGAAGGCGCTCGCAATAAAGAAATGAACAAACAAAATTAAAACCAGTTACTCGCACACACTCGTACTACAATAGCAAATCCATTTTCAGGAGGGGGCAAAAAAAAAAAAAAAAATAGAAAAGGGATAAGGGGCAAAAAATCCAACTATTGGTCGTAAGATGTAAATGAACACAACAACACAGCACTACCGATGATGATATAATAATAACAGAACACGACGCGACTCAACTTCGAAAATTCAAAACTCGTACTAAAAAGAACAAACAAACGAACAAAAAAAAAAAAAAAATACATAGAGCAGCACAACATTTTCTCATTTGGTTGAAATTACAAATGAACAAAAGAAATTCATTTTTTTTTTTGTTTTCTTTTTTTTTTACTCCCTCTCGTTTTGCTTTGTAATGACGATTACCACACTTGATGATTGTTGTCGTAATTTCGCATTTTTTTTTTTTGTTTTTTTTGGCAAAATTATTGACAGAAGGAAAAGAAGAGGGAGTTAGTAGAAAAAGAAAACACAATGATACAATATATATATATAAATGTATATCTAAGGATGGAGGGGAGGGATTTCATAGGCGGAGAAAAATTTTGTTTTCTTTATCGAGAAATGAAAGGCCATTTTTTGTTACGATTTTTTAAATTTTATACACGGGGAGGTGTGTGTGCGTAAATATATATTCCATATTCATATATATTTTGCGTATGGGCGGGAAATTTGAAAGGGAGAAGGACGGTGAGAGAGTAGAAACGGCACGCACATTTGATATCAATGTGGAGTGGGGGAGGGCGGGGGGTAGTGGGAGTGGACTTCTTTTGAGGCAACAGATGTTTTTCAAGACGAACTGAAAGATATGATCAAGTCATCAGCAAAAAAATAAACTGTTTTGGTTGGTGAATTCACATTGGCGTTGGCAACGTTGTCATCGGTGAAGAAAGATCTCAAGCACCCGCACAATTACAAGAGAAAACAAATGGATAGGGAACAGGACGAAGAAAAACAGGCACACGCTAAGCGCAAGTTGATAGAACTCGGCTTGAAATAATTATAACTAGAGCACGCACGCACACACACACCCTCCCCCATATTCTGTTGAAATTTCAGAAACGGGATCGACGAAGCCGCGCTTTTTTTCATGTCTGAATTTCCTTTTTTTTGTGTTTTTTTTTTGAATTTTTGAGCATTGTAATCACCACTGTCCTTTAACGCGACAATCGGGTGACGAGGAAAGAAAAAAAAAAAAGTACGAAAATATTTAGCAAAAATAGGACCACACCCAACTGCGAATACTCTCTCTCACTCTCTCTCACTCTCGTTCTCGAGTTGCGTTCTCCTCTCGGCAATAAGGTACTGGGCATCAATCAAAGTATCTCACATCACTTTTGTAATAATTAAAGACACAAAACAAGTCAGTCATTGCCAAAAATGTTTTTTTAAAAATGAATTGAAGAAAAAGTGGGAAAGAAAAAAGTTTTGGTTTGAACTGGGAAGAGACGCTCCTCAATCGGTGCACGTTATCATTACCGATGGCAAAAAAATTGAACCGATCGCAGATGACGGATGCATTTTTTTTTTTATCTAAAATGAAATTTCTGTTTTGGCCATAGTTTGTGTTTGATTTATGAAACAATTTTCGAAACGCCAATGCCCCATGAAAACAAAGAAAGAAAGAAACTACTCTTGGGGTATTTCGCTTGTTCAATCATTCATAATCGACATTTTTAAAAATATGTTTCTCTCGATAAGAACGAAAGAGAAACATAAAGCACGCAGCAGGATTGAACTTTTTGTCTTTGACAGAAAAAAATGTATATATATATATACATATCATAATAAAAAAAAAAATACGCACACATATTGATTTCTAACACAGCGCGGCCCTGGGCCAATAATATTTGACCAGTTTCACAAATAAAACCGCCACAGACAAAAAGAAAGAGACCTGCCTCATTTTTTCGATTGAACAATAATAATAAAGAAAAGAAAAAAAAATTGTCGGCCCGTTTTGTGGCTTCTCTTTTGATAGAAAAAGAAAATGGCCCACAACAAAAAAAATTAAAATCAAATTAATGATGAAAAAATAATAAATAAATAACGAGAAAAAAAAAAGATAGGGTCATAATGATAGCGTTACAACAAATAGCAAATGTGTGGAGGCACTTCTGATAACTAAAATAGCTCTTTCCAATGAGTACAACAATCAAATGCCATTTGCCGAGAGGCAAGAACAATTGGCGTGAATTGTCTGTTAGCAAAGTCAAATTGTTTCCCACGCATTTGAAAAAGAAAAAAAATAAAAGAAAAAAATCTCTTTCCAATTTCTTTTTGGTCTCTTCTTCACTTGTCTTTAATCAACGTTTTTTTTTTTTTTTTTTTTTTCTTTCTCACAACCATTTTTGTTTTTTTCCTCTTTTGTGCTGCCAATTAAGAAATGCCATCCCAGTGAGAGAGGGAAATATGAAAGAGTTAGAAAAAAAAAATAATAATTACACAGATTTCCTACAAGTTTTCTTTTTGCTTTTGAAGGGGGAAGGGGGAGCAAAAATGTGTCTCATATCCGCTTGTGCAGTGTCCCATTTTTCTTATGACATAATCTTCTAGTTCTACATATACTCTTAATTTGTCACTTTTTTTCTTTGTTTGTCTTCTCTCGCAATCTTTTCGCAGTCTTTCAGGCACTATCACTGATCACTTGTCCGAAAATTTAGGTACAGGATTAGAAGGGGGGAGGGTGTGTGGATAACTGTTGCGTCTTTTCAAACTTTTGAGGATCTTTGGCGCCATCGAAACATTGATTCAAAAGCAAATCCAAAATGTGCAAAAGTTTCTTTCATGACCAATGTGCACAGCGATGGCTGGAGCAAGACCCACAGAAATCGGGTTTTTAAAGTTGTGTTTCACTGAGAAATGCTGTAATTGTTTTTACTGACCCCACCCCCACCCCGCTCCATTTGCCCATCTAAAGGAAGATGAAAAAAAATATATATATAATAATAATAATAATAATATTATCGAAAAAGAATTGTTTCCTGACTTATATGTGTGCATGTGTGTGTGTGTGTGTGTTTGTGTTTCCGTCCGAGGGAGATGCACAACAAAGAGAGTCTGCGAGCGAGCGAGCGAGAGAGAGAGAGGGAAAAGAGTTTGCAAACAAAATGATTTCCCCGATCCATGGGTACTGGATGTTGAGTTTGGTTGTTGGGTTTGCTGGGCGATGTTTGTTTTCTCGCGTTTGTTTTGTTTTGTTTTGTCTGTTTTTTTTCTTTTCTTTTCTTTGGAGTCAATCTGTTTAAGATGCTCCCCAGCCTTCAGCGATTCGAGGTCTTTTGTGTAACGGCATCGAATCGTACTCTGAATGGCTATGATGACCTGGATCTGGCGATGACCCTATTTGAGGAAAAAAACAGAAACAAAAACAAAAAAAATGAATAAATTATTTCACATTTCATCATTACATAATGTCAAACTTGAATTTTCATGCCCTTTTCCGACAAAGTTGGAAAACTATTAAATTTCTTTTGTTTGTTTTTTTTTTTTTTTCTGATTAGAATACACGTTTGCCTTACATACCTGTTGGGGTGAGGTGACCAGACGGTGACAAATGATGATCCGATGACGATGAAGGACGCTGCATTAGACTCATACCGGTTGGCAGTGGCGCCATTGAAGGTCCCAATCCACTGCCCATACCTCCTCCCTTTAAGCGAAAAACAAAAATGGATTGAAGTGATTCTTTCTGGAAGAAAAGGATTACTGTAAAGGACAACTCATTTCCCCATAGAAGAATGAGGACGGAAAAAAATTTAAAAAAATAATAATAAATAATCCATTGAATTTTTTTTTTTTTTTCTTCACAAAACGATGTAATTACCTGAAGGATCATGGCTTCCCGAGGCGGGGATATAGGCTCACTTTTGATTTTGAGCGCCACCGGTGACGGTGACAGAGGCGCGCTGGGCGGGCGCTGAGAGCCCGTATTGGGCACTGCCAAATGGGACAAGGACCTAATGGAGAGGGGGAGGGGGAGGGGGAACCATAGAAAAATGCAAACAACAACAGTCAGTTAATCGGGCCTGATAAAAAACCAAAAAATCAATGGAGATATTGACGTTACCCTAAATGAAGATTGTTGGACAGGTGGCCGGTATGGTGAACTATACCGCCGGAAGAAGAGGAGGAGTTACTATTGCCGGAGCCTGTCGGCGGAGCGGCACCCCATCCGGAGTGAACGGCGTGCAAAGAGGTGAGTACCATGTCGGAAGGTAAATTGAAATCAGGTTGACCTTGAGCTCCTACACCACCGTGACCAGAATAACTGGATTGATACAATCCAGACAAACCAGCAGTCTGCAGTGGAACGACGGGCGTGTTCAAACTGCTGTTCCCTCCACCGCCTCCTCCACCTGACAACATTGCAATCAAAAATATTCAAATCCATCTTTGCTTTTTCTATTTTCGTCCACCGCTAATAACTCACTGATCAAAAATGCACGTACGGTATGAATGATGAAGAGTATCATTACCTCTATCGTGGCTAGATATGGCAAGTCCGGCTTGATTGCCAGGTATGGCTAGCCTCAAATTATGTCGCTGAGAGCCAGCAAGGTGTTGCTGTTGTTGCGGCGAGAGGGACCGGTTGGCCATCGAGCTGGAACTCCTGAGCGCCGACTGAGGTGGCGGCGGTGTAGGACTCTCCGGTATGGGAGAACTGGCCGGTTGGCTAGAGCCGTAGCCATTGTTGCTGCCACCAACGTCCAGCATCCCTGAAGAAGACGACGGCCGCGGACTGACACTCGAATGGCCGCCCACCATTTGCGGGCTGGCGTGTAACATGGAGCCAGGGTCTCCGTAAGGTCCGGGATTGACGGGCACCGAGACGGGCATCGTATAGCCGCCACTCTTTACGGAAAAATAAAGTTCATTTATTTATTTATTTATTTTTTAAATATTATTTTGGGGCTTTACTCTCTGGGCGCCGTTGAGGTGTTGATTGCGTTGCATCATCATTTGAAATTCTTCGTCAATTTTGTTGTATTTAGCCTCGGTCCTAGGCGTCAGAGTGTAATCGGTGGCGTCGACATCCTCACCGGGACTGTCGGGACTACAACCGCCGTTCTTGTGCTCTTTCTTGTTCAATGCCTGATGCGAGTCAGCCGCGAGAACAAAACAACATCATTAATAATTACGACTTTTTAAAAGAAAAACGAATCAATCAAACGACGTTCAATCGAAAAATCAAACGGGCCACAAATGACAGTTTTGCCGTGCACTCGTGCAGATTCTTTCTACTTTTGACTGAAATTATTCTTTGTTAGTACTGAACGAACGCACGATGTTTGTTTGTTTTGCTTTGTTTTGTTTTTGAACAAGAAATAAAACTAGAAATAAAAGGTAAGGGAGGCACTGAGAAATGGTCACACCTCTACAATGTCGTTGTTAGTTCTCGACTCATGCGGCTCGTTATATTCGGTGTATTTGAGCAGCACTTTGTCCATGTCTGTGGAGGCGTACTGGAACAGCTTGTTGGAGCTGCTGAAGATGATCAAAGCGATCTCGCAGTCGCACAGCACCGACAGCTCGTAGGCTTTCTTCATCAGACCGAACTTGCGCTTGGTGAATGTCACCTGCATACGGCACACACGCACGCACGGGTGTAGTGAGTAAGGGGAGGAGGAGGGCAGCAACCGAGGTTGGATGCAAATTGCAAACACATGCAAAATAAAACAGAAAATAAACGACAATGTCAGACAAACAAAGAAAAAAAGAACAAGGTTATGATAATTGCTGTTTAGCATTTTCAAAAACATAATTGGCAAAATCCAAGTCGGCTCCTACGATATGAAAACTGGTTCACTCGAGCACGTAGTAGTAATAGTAGTATTAGTAGTAGTAGTAGTAAAGAAAGAGATTAGATAGTCAAGATTCCATGTGGCAGTCGATTGCGCAATCGTTTTTTTTCGGAGACGCTTGGGCGTAAACGAGATCACGACATGTGCACTATCGAAACCCGTCGTCATGCCAGTGTGCTGATTGTGTTTTGGTTTTCTAACCTCGATGATATTCTTATTGGTCAACGATTCGTGAGGCTCGTTGTACTCGGTGTACTTGAGCAACACCTTGTCCATGTCAGTCGACGCGTACTGGTAGAGCCTGTTGGAACTGCTGAAGATGATCAGCGCAATCTCGCAGTCGCACAGCACCGACAATTCGTAGGCTTTCTTCATGACGCCAAATTTGCGCTTATTGAACGTCACCTTCAATTTTTGTATTTGCAATTTTTTTAGAATTTTTCGCCCCATTTTTTTTTTTTTATACAGGAAAAGAAATGTTGAAACAAAAATCAAACAAAGATAAAAGACGATCATAAAATATAAAAAAAAGCAGCTGCCTGTTTACATCAGGTATACAAGTAGCCACTAATCGGCCTAGTCGGTTGCTAACCGATTCGCTATAGACCCAAACAACATATCCCTTCTGCTTGCACTAGTTGAATGACAAGTCGAGCTCAATTGGATCCCACCCCCCGCAGCTTCGAAAACTAGAGACACGAGGCAAGTTGAGCAAAAATGGAATAAAAATAAATAAATAATAATAATAATAAAGAAATACTGTTTTGGTAACGGTAGCGCGATCGATAACGTCAATGACTGGTGAGTGAGACAGAGAGAGAGAAGGACGAAAAGATACGAAGCATAAAGATAAGATTACATCGTGACTAAATCTTAGCCCTCGTCTCCTCCCCTTTTTTCGCCATCCCACGAGGGTCTTTTGTCAAGGTATTCTTACAAATTTACGTCTCCCCCCCTCCACAATATTCCTTCCCTTTTACGGGAAACGTCTCAAGTTGCACGGACGTTCAAAAACAAAACTAAAGAGAAGCACGGAAATCTATCCGGATCATAGTAGAAAAGGCCCAGAATAAACGGGCCAAAATTCATCTTAACATCCGTGTCAGATCCTTATAAACCTCTCTCCTTCCTCCACCTTACCTCCCACCGCCACCCCCCCCCCTTTCAACAGGAGGAGGGACGGTAAAAAAAAAAGAAATAATTTCCCTTTCAGTATCAGATTTCCAATGAAAATCAGAAAAGAAGTTGACCTTCACTCCCTCCCTACCGACAACAATCGAATAAAAATTCAAATCAATTTAATAAAAGTTGTGCAGATTTTCGTCTTGGTCCTCCTTGGCCCCCGTTACTATGGCAACGCCGAAATCCCGATAAAGAAATCGGCCAATTTCTCGGGAAACTTTCGTACGTCACAATTCTTTTCCCTTTTCTTCGCCATCTCCAATCTTTTTCGCCCTTTCTGCGTATTATACGGAAGCAAACAACACATTGTGCCCCGACCGTACACACACACACACACACACACACACACACACACCGGGAGGGACGGGAATGAGCGACAAATCGATTGTCGCTATGGTGACGTTCCAAGTTGGCGCACCTGGAGTGTGTCTCTCTTCAGGCTGCCGATCGCGCGCTCCAAAGTTTTTCACGTTCCCATAAGACGTTTCTTATCCAACCAAATAGAATAACACATTTTTGTTTTTCTCTCTCTCCTTTACTTTCCGCTCTTCATTTGTTACTTGAATCTTTCGTCGGCACGTCAATTCACAACCCCCCCGTCCATTTTTTTTTCTTAGAAAAAACTGCTCGTCGTGTCTCTTTCGACACCTTCCGTCGCCCGCAGCTCGGCGCACAAACGTCAAACATTTATAAGCACTTGATTCAATCGTTAATTGTCTTTGGAAAAAACAAAAAAAAAAAAAAATTGGCAAAATCAAAAAGAAAATGTGCGTGCGTACCTGTCGGTTTCGTTCGTCGGTGATGCGCGAAATTTGAATTTTTTTCCGTCCCATGTTGCTGTTGTTGCTGCTGTTGCTGTTGATGGTGGTGGTGCCGCTGATGCCAAACTCAGCTCCGCCGCCGCCCGCGCCTCCGCCGACCCTTCTTCTCCGTCTTTCGGACACTTCCAAAATGTGATGTCACTCGTTCAGAGTGAAATTCTTCTTGTTTTAATTTTTTTGTTTTTTGTTTGTTTGTTTTCTTTTATCCTCTTCCCCTCGTACTCCACCAGATGATTTCACTACAATTGATCAACGATGCCCCTCCACTTTTGTCCATTAATTTTTATAGTGGAGGAATTACGGTGTGCAAGGTGGTGACGTGTCTGGAAGAAGGATGAACAATGACAACAATCTGTCGTCACCGCAAAAAAATAAAAATAAAATAAAAAGATCCACTGCTGCTGCTTGGCTTTTGCGTCTCGTCGGAATTACTACGTAATTTTATTGTTTGTTTTTTTCCGCTATTGTTTTTTTTTTTGCTTCTCGTTGGATCTCCTTTTTTTTGTGGGTTGCTCCCCCAAAAAAAGAGGCGATAGTCAAAACAAAACAAAAAAAAAAAGGTCCCCCCTTTTTTGCGCTGCTTAGCCGACGACAATCATTGGCACTGTTTGGGGAGAAAGAAACAAATAAAAACAAGAAAAATGCATAAATGAATCAGAATTTGGAAAAAAAAAAGAAAACAACAAATGTAAATACAGGTTATTTAAATATTCAACACTCGAGCACAGCGGTGCTGCTACTGTTTGAAACACAATGTGTTAACGCTTTCCGTCCCAAGCTGGCACGTCTTGCCGTCCTAACTAGTATAGTCGACCACAATTTTATTCAGGTGTAAATAGCGTCTTATTCTACGCCCACTTTGTTCTTGTCTACAACTCGAAAAAAAAAAAAAAAGAAAAAACAGGAATTTTCTCGTCTATGCACGTGAGTTTTTTTTTTTTGTTTTTTTCCGTGTGAATCGACTCTCGCGACGTCATTTTGCGCTCCGTTACGAACCGTTTTCTTTTATTTCTTTTCTTGCCGCTTCATTTTCTTGAAAAAAAAACTTTGTCTTCCGTTTGCTCATGCCCTCCTTTTTTTTAATTATTATTATTTTCTCGTCGTTTTAAAAAAGAAAAAAAAACAAATTATTTAAAGAAAGGTTCGCCCTTTCAGTGCCCCCCTCCTTTTGAACTTGCAATGTCCCAACATGATTGGCCAATATTGCCGCCAACGTGTAACGCAGTAGCGGCTCGTCTTCGTCGGCCAGTGCGTGTGTGTGTGCAAAACCGCAAACCACCCGAAATAGTTGCCCCTATATTTATATGTAGTCGTACATGTACACGGACCGGTTACCCAACAACAACACCGCCATTCACGTTCGTACAAACTCACTAGCTTTTTTTTCTTTTCAAAAAGGAATTTCACCGTATGTGTATGCGTGTCGCATTTAGAAATGCCGAAAATGAACGCACACATACACACTGAAGCATATATATATATATATATATACACACACACACACACAAACACACACACACACAGGTAGGTAGGTAGCCTCAGCAGTAGGTAGCCGCAGCAGTAGGTACACGCACCGTTGTAGTTGGAGTCGAAGGAGGGCGGTGGGGGGTAGGTGGGCAGATTCTTCGCGGTGGATAGCCACACACGCGCGCACATGTACGCACACACACAGACACACACACACACACAGAGAGAGAGAGAGAGACGTATACAATTTTAGGGGGGTTCCTTCTTGTTTAGTGTGTGGCGGGTGTTAGACGTAGCAGAGTCGAAGTGGAAAAAGGAGTCGGAAAAAAAACGGAGAGCAAAATCGCCGAGAGCACGCGACGCACCAGACGGCTCAAAATAGAGGCGCAACGGCGACTGGGCTTAAAAATAGCCGGCGACGCACTGAGGACCCCTGAAACAAGAACACACGGCCAAAAGCCACGGGCCCAAGCCAAAGCAAGCCAAAAAGCACAGGGAGGAGGAAGAGGAGGTGGAGGAGGAGGAGGGAGGAAAAGGAGGAGGACTTGGGCCGGGGTAGGTGAACATACACACACACACACACACAAAAATCAGAAGAAAAAAGAGGGAAAAAAAAGGGACAAACTCTTGCCATTCTATATACTGAGAGGATATGGGGGGGAAACGGGAGGGGACGAAAGGCCGAAACGCATTCGGGACCGATACCGTCACAAAACCCCCCCACATCCAACCCCTTTTTTTGACTCGGGCGACGCTACCGGCGCTCACCTGCTATTGGTTCGCTTCGTGCCTCTGACGACACGCAAGGGGGAGGAGCTTTCTCGGCCTCCACCGCCACAGAGCAACGTAAGTACAGTATCCGTCAACGAACAGAGAGGATACCGCGTCTTTTTCTTTTTCTTTTTTTCTTTCTTCCCCAGACCAGTTCCGTACCCAACATCACCACCACCCCCTCCTCCTACTTTAACCCCACCCAGTGAAAAAAAAAAAAAAATTAAAAAAACAAGCATAAAAGATTCTAATAAATTAGCTGTTGTACACACACAATAAAGACAATGCGCATATATTTAGTCACTTGCAATTTCTCTTTCGATTCAATTGCAATGAAATTTTAAGATCAATCAGACGCCAACAACGTAATTGGGGCGGCTATTTCGTGCGAACGAGTGCGCGCTTTTACGCGCTAATTTACATGACATTACGAAACTCTCGCTAGTCAAATGAATGAGAGACGGACAAATGGCCAAGGACGGTCTATCTCTCTATGTCTTAACGTCTATTTAATTTCAACATCTTGTTTGATTGTTTTATTTTGTTTTCAAATGAAAATAAAAAATAAATAAATTTGAATTAAAAACCAATCAAAGACAGGTGAATAAAAAAATAATTATTAGAAAAAAAGGGAGGGGGGCCTTGATCGAAGACCAAACGTGGAGGAGACACTTAATTTTCATCTGTCGTCCCGAAATTCAATTACGATACGCGCTGCTCTACTGGAAAATGAGCACGAGTTTGCAACAGATTGCCGTCATCGATTGAAATAAGAAAAGGAAAAAAAAAAAAATTAAAATGTAAAAATTAAATCACACGTCTATGCAAAACAAAACCCTATCGGTATTCAAAAGTCAGGCTGGGAGATCCCAGTGCGGTTGCTTGGTTTGATAACAACGTCATCAATCTCTTTCGTTTTGTAATACTACGCGGTTGGGGTTTTTTTTTAAGGAAAAAAAAAAACAAAAAAACTTGATGCTGTATACGGTAGCTAAACTGTCTGAACAAAATTCAATGTTGGCCTCGATGGGGGGGACCTTCATGTGTCTCCCACGTCGATCCGTCTCTCCTTTACCCCCCCTCGGAGGATGTAATGAAGAATCAGACTTCTTCCTTGTTCGTGTATCTTTACAAAACGGAGAGCTGCAAAAAATAAAAAGGAAAAAAAAAACAACAATGCCAATCGGTTGGGTTGTTGATCACAAAAAGAGAGGGGAGGGGGACTTGCGGTACACTGTGTAAGACAAACAGAGGCGGGATTGCGCGAACGTGATCCGGCTGCTCTTTTTGCGCTACGTGTTTAAACTTGTTGCGGCCATCGAACCATGCGATCCTATTTGCTCTCTAGCAGACAAATCTGTTTTCTATTTAACCAATGCAGTTTGATTTTTTTTTTTTATATACATACAATCGAAATGTCAATAGATATACGCGTACACACAATAAAAGTTGGGATCATCTAGTTTGCAATGTTGTCCTTCGTCTTGTCCGCACAATGGCTGAGGTTCACGTTACACATACAAATATATATATTTCTTTGTGTGTGTGTGTGTGTGTGTGTGGAGTTGTCAGGTTGAAGAATGTTATCAAGTCGATTGAATCATATACC
Source organism: Daphnia magna (assembly GCF_020631705.1). Classification (NCBI taxonomy): domain Eukaryota; kingdom Metazoa; phylum Arthropoda; class Branchiopoda; order Diplostraca; family Daphniidae; genus Daphnia; species Daphnia magna. The sequence goes on from NC_059183.1 coordinate 12,569,839, forward strand.
ATAACAGCGAGCAAACGTTAGACAGGTGTATCGTGCCTGTTACATCGTTTCTATATCGGGCCCGACTATTGTTTAGACTATTATAATAATACACACACGAATATAGACACGCAACGTGTACATGTGTATATAAGTATTTATTTCTGGCAAACTTCTTCTTTCCCGAAATACTTTGGCAAAAATCAAAAAATAAAAACTCTGTCGTCTTTCTTATTTTTGGGTTTTAGGATATTTTTTTTTTTTTTCTTTGCCCGTCTTCTTCACTTTTTCAGCCCGCCCTCAACAAACTCGGCGTCTGTGTCCGGTGTCATGTCTGTGCTCAAACACTCGTCTAACTAAAATCTAGCAAACCGCCAACCAAACTCGATCGAAAAAGCCGTCCATGTTAACGAACCAAGTTTTTTGTGGCTTGTTGTCAAATCATTTTTCCCACCCCCCTCCCTCGTAAAACATGTTGTGCTAATATTTTCTTTCATCATTTTTTTTTTTTTTTTTATAATTTTTTTGTTTCTTAGATCGTGCTCAAACAAGTTATTGGCGAAAAATGTCTTGATTCTGTCAAGTTTGATCAAGAAATGAAAAGAAGGAAACAATCCAAGTTAGACGCATCTCGTGTTACAAGTGTTGCGCGTCTCACGCGGATTAGCATAAATTGGGACCAGAAGGCGCCGGCACAGTTTGAAAAGAGTGACCGTCTTCATGCTCGATGTGATGCTCATCTCAACTTATAAAAAGCAAAACGACAACGAAGACGACAGCAAGAAAAAGGAGGAAAATGATGGCAAAACGGAAGTCGTGTCGAGAGCGTGTCCGGTCGTCGCCGGGAGCTCAACATCCTCCCCTCTCAACCGTCTCTGGCAGGAGCAGCAGGTGCAGGACCAATCAACTTGACGTTAAGCAAAGAAACACAAGAAGGCCCGGCACTGTTGCTCCCTTTTCTTTTCTTTTTTTGCTACAGAAAAGTCCAGGAGGATGTAAGGAAATGGGGGGGACGGAATACGAATGGAAAGGAGATGCGACGCAGCCGGTAAACAAAACACATACAAAATTAAAAGGATCCGCTTTTTAAATTTAATTCCTCCAAACGGAAAATAATAATAATAATTTCGTCATCTGGTCGGCATGAAAGCCTCTCGAGTTATTTGAATAGAGGCGTCGCTATTTTGCATAAGATCGTTGTGCTTCCCAATCTTTCCTACTCTAAAAGGATAACATTATGCGCTTTAATTAAATAACATCACGTTGAATTATGGAAGATAAAGAGGCTGATGCGTCATGAGAGAACTTCCGGGTTTCGTAAATGATTGCGACACAACACAAGCCGATGCTGATGATGTGCGCTGTTGTTGGGACGGCTGAACCAAAAAGAAAAAAAAAAAAAAATTCCAAAATGAGCTCTTCTCACTCCTGCCCCTCCTGCACATTTGGGTGTCTGTAATGAAACATCGACGTTGGCGTCGTCGGTCCCGCGTGAATACACACACACGGACAAGCGGCGGCCCATTTTCTTCAATATCTGCCGGCTGGGTTGAGAGAGAACGAACGTTAAAGTCCCGGGCCAGGAGCTCTGGCCGGTCTCAAAGGCTATTTCTGGAACTCGATGTGTGGTGATGTTCCGGTCGCGTGTTCCAGGAGAGACTCGAAACCTTTTTTTTTTTTTCTTGTTTTATTTACTCCTTCTTTTCCCCTTTCTCTTTCTCGACTGCAAAACGTTCAACACTTCGTCCTTTCTTAACCCTTATTTTTTTTATATTTTTTGTTCACCAGGTTTGAAAAACTTGGGTCAGTGAAGAAAACAAAGCGGGAAAAAAAAAAAGAGAATCTTCATCATCTCCCCCCTCGTGACTAGACTGTTGCGCTGCCTCCCGAACTCTCGAAACGAGAATTTTAAATGGACTCTTTCATCTCACAGATAACCAAGTGCCAAGGAAGCACGGGCCGTTTGGTTTCAACCGAACGCGAGGAGGAGAGGAACATACCAAAGGGCCAAATTTTTTTCGAAAAAAACAAAAACAAAAATAAAATAAAATACAAAAACAAAAAAAAGGAAATAAAAAATGAAGATATTCACTTTCGGTGCCTCGCATTCAAATTGTTTAACTCCCCACAACGATAACAACAAGAGGTCGCGCTATTTAAACAACGAACATCGAATACTCCAATTAAAATTGGATCCATTTCACATTGAATAAAAACTGATTTAAAAAGAAAAAGAAAAAAACAGTAACCCATGGCAACGTGCCCAAGAAAGTAAGCCCTCCCCGGTCCCATATGCAATAGAAAATTAGTCAACAGGGATGAAAATATTTAAAACAAAAAAACAAAAACAAAATAGGGCGCCAGTGGAGGGCATCACAAGCATCGCAGCCAACGGGCTGGCGTCATATTTTGCCTTTAACCTACGCGCTTCTTCTTTCTTCTCCACCTCCCCCGAACACATCTTCTAGAAGAAGAGACTTTGTTTTGTTTTGTTTTTTTGGGGAGGGGGCAGGGTACCCGGTGTCAAACAGCCAGCAGCCGGGGCAATGGGGGAGGTGGACGTCGTCATTTCCACAAACCCTCCCCAGCTGAGAGAGAGAGAGCCTGTCCCGGGTTCGTTCGCCACCGCACCGATCCTCCTCTCCAAGGTTTGCGGGGGATTTAAAAAAAAAAAAAAAAAAATCCTTCCTCCCCCCTGACTGCTAGACGTTGTACTACTAGTGCGTACGTGGTGTGATGCCAAGACGCGGGCGCGCTGCCTGTCCAAATATGGAAGCGATGCCTTGGCGTCGTGGGGCGTCTTCTTCTCCCCCTTGTTCCACTCACACAGCGCCGAGCAACAGGCAACATATCACTCCCCTTCTCCTTTTGGCTGTCGCGTTTCCCTCTTTCCTAACCTTTTCAAAGTGCGTGTGACCCAAACCTACGAAAAGGCAGCGAAATAAAAAATTAAAAGAAGCAGCGGCAGCAGCTGAGCTTCTCAATTTGCAGGTGAGTGCGGGAGTCGTGGTGATGTCGCCCCGACGTGAAACAAAATAGGCAAACAACCCACCCTACCCCCCCTCTCCCTCAAAAAAGAAATATGTAATTGACATTTTCAAGGAGCTCTATACGATAAGGAAAAAGGGAAGCACGTCAAAAGGTTGTCATTTTTATTCCCCCGCCTGCCGACTCGATTACTCAATGACGACGACCGAACAAGCAACGAAGAAAGAACAAGAAGAAAAAAATCAAACGAGATTACAATCCATAGTTACCGTTGCACACATCCTCGGGATGTGCAACCGTCTTGGTAAACATTTAAAAAATATTTAAAAAAATAAACAACTAACAAACCGAACAGACGACGAAGAAAAATGGGGGCGAAAGGATCGTTTCAAGGATCCGCCGTTTCGCTTGTTTAAAATATTTTTTTTTTTTTTCCTTTTCTTAACTCAACCGAGACGAAGCCAGTCAAGAAAAAAGGAACGGGCGTACAGCAACCGAGACCAACCCAATTAACAGAGAAATCCCGATTTGTGTTTTTTTTTTTTGTTTCTTCTGACTAAACTTTTGTCATCCTAAAAGGAAAATGATTTACGTAAATCTTTTCTGTGAAAAGCACAACACGTTGATGCGAATAAAACAAAAAAACAAAACAAAAAATGGAATCTTAATAAAAGTAGGATGTCGTTTTGTTGAATTGAATTTTTGTTTCGGCTTACTGGTAAAAGGATTTTTTTTTTTTTTTGAAGACGAAGGTTAAAAATAGAACTGCGGCGAGAAGGGGGGATTGAAGACAGAGACGTAGCCAAAACACATTCAATATACTCTACGGATGACTGTTGACTAATCAACTGAAAGACTCGATCTCTTAATTATCGGGAAAATTCGTGGTCGGGGCAGGAATCAAAATGATAGACACGAATGAAAAAAAACAAAAAAAACATTAAATTTCTCCTTCTCTTTTGTTAAAACAACAATGGGAGCGTGAGAAGATGAAAGAAAAACACCAAAATGGAAGGTGTGTGTGTCTGCCAGCGCGTTGGACGTGAAATCAGTCCGCATCATTACGTATCCTATTGAATACTGGTAATGACTTGAAATGGAAAAAAAGGAAAAAATGATAACCCATCGTCTATATCCCAAAGAGCCCGTCAAACAAGTTAACGCATACACGTTTCTTTTACAACATTTAGGCTACCGATAGAAGAACAAAACAAAAAAAAGAAACGGTGCGTGAAAAAATCCCGTTAGATCAGACGTCGTCTTCTTAGCGCCCGACCAGTTTGGCCACATTCGAAATGATTCATCCTCTACTTGCGAATACGTGAAACATCCCAATCAAAGCAACACCCTTTGTTTTTGTTTGTTAAATGGCACACAAAAGAGGTAAAATGGTAATTTTTTTTTTTTCAGTCTCTATGGCGCAGGGGAACAGTTGGCACGCGTCCGTGACGAAAGATGTGCGTCTAGGAGCACGTGGTCTAAAGAAAAGGGGGAACCTTAAAGAAGAACTGCTGCTCTGTATACATACGCTGGCAAGCAGATGGACTTGAAAAAGAGCGAGTCGGGGCGTCAATTGACGAACAAGCAAAGCGATTTTTCTCTTATTTCTTCCCTCCGTCCGATTTCCAGTCGGCGAAGAACAGAAAACAAAACAAAAACGCCAGCAGTATGTTCATCGATAAGTTTTTTTTTGACTTACTTACTAGCAACGCACTCACTCTCGGCCTTTTTTTTATATTTTTGTTCGTGTAAATACAACAACACACGCATATGCTTCCTGCAGTTTTAAAAGACTCACACCAGAAAAGAAAAGGAGAAAAATACTCAACAATTCTTTAAGTTTGACTCGATTTTATTAATCAAGTTCACTGATGATGGGACGGAAAGATGTGAATTTCCAAACGGGCAGGTCAGACATCAGTGCCGCGTTCCGGATATAATCAGATCTAGGAGGAGGAGAAAAAGAAAGAAAGAAAGAAAGGCAACAAGGCCACACACGAGAACAATGTGTTGTTTGCCGAACGTAACGAAGAGAGGTGAGAGTCTTGTGGCAACGCGCAAACGTCAACTTCGCATCAGACAAGAGAGGCCATCGATTGGCACCTTTTTTTTCTTTTCTTTTTCTATGTTCAACGTGCATTCTGCCGTTTAAAAAGAGAAAGAGAACAACTCCTTATTCAATGTTTGATCGAAAACCTACGTCAATCCCTTCTCATCAAGTTTTCAAGGACAGCGGTGCGCATTATGTTGCACCGTTACGGCGCCCTACCCCGCGTGCGTAGACTCCAATACAAGGGACGGAGTGTGTGTGTGTGTTATCGACTCGATTGATCGGAATGGAAGCGCGTGTCTTCTCCGTATATGCGCAACTGTCTCGTTCATTATACACAAGCAAAACAAAACGAAAATAGGAAGAAGACGCAGACATCACCGGTGACGTGCTTTAACGTTCACCGTGTGGATTTTCGGCAGCGGGTGGAGGCACTCTGAGCCTCGATATCCGAACAATTTCATTCCGTTTCTCTTAGTCGATGTAACACATTTTATGCGCGGCCTAAATGGAAAAAGGGATGCGATGCCACTTTGATCAATTTGCCCCCAACTCCTGGAATTCTTCCTCATTTGCACTCTGCACTTTCCCCTTTTGCATTTTTTTTGTTGTTGTTTTAAATCCTACCCCTTGATGCAATGCATAGGAAAGCTCTTACGCAATGGCTGGAAGGGGCTGATTGTCATTTCGCTCTAACACTTGTATCAGCTTGAATGGATTGAAACTGTTCGTCTTTGAAACATTCACGCGTTTCGCGTACACGACGAACGCAAAACAGAAATGACTTGTTAGGGATTTGGGTGGGCGTGAGACTAGCACGTACACAACTTAATAAAAAAAAAACGGTGTGGATAAAAAATAAAATAAAAAATTTAAGATTCTCGATAGAGTAAAAAGCGGTCTAGTAGCCAGGCCATGAGTAATTGGGAAGTCCATCTCTCCATGACGACGCTAAATCAGTCAACTGCTCCCCCCAACTTGGACCTCTTCTCCTCCTCCTGTTCCATTTTAACGACAGTCTATATAACACGGACGTTAAGACTCCCGCATTTCAACCCACGGGTCCATTTTTTTTTTTTACCCCACTCTGCATGTTTTTTTTTTTGTTTTGTTTAATGAAACGCGAGTAGAGGAAACTTGTGCGTGTTGATGAAATGCCCTCGCCAAGACGACACAGGGAAAGTGTACGAAAGGTGGGCGTGTCTAATATTCAACGTAAGCTCACTACTTAAGTGCGCCGCGAACTCTCATCTTCTTACCTCGCCATCTTTTTTTAATATGGCATCATCAAAAACAAGGCTGTCATTCGTGCGCTGTCTTTTTTGCATCTACGTGTCACCTTGGACGCTGATCGAACGCTTCCCCTCCCCCCCCCCCAAAAAAAAAGGCGACATACATATACACACGCATCATGTCGTACGACTCCGCACTATATAAATGCGTCATAGAGAGTCAAGTGCGGAGTGAAAGCCGCAAATACCAAGGGTTATTTCCATGATGAGTTTTTTTTTTGAAAAATGAGAAGTTCGGTATATGTGAAATGACGTCACGGCGGTTTATCCCGGACACGACACCGCGTTCAGATAATGATATCGTCAAATTCAATTAAAATCAAAATCATAAAATATTTTTTTTTTTTTTTTTTTTAAGAATTCAATGAGCCGGGGGAAAAAAAAAGGGGGGGGGGAGAGTGGAATGAACCGATGAAAATGAGATTGTGCACGTTGTGGGAAGGAGGGAAATCCTTTTCTCAACGTCGCGCTAGCAGACGCCATTTCCTCCTGAGAAAACACAAACACGACACGGGACCCCTTCAGTTGTTGCTTCTCCTCTTCCCCCCCGAAAGAAGACAACTCCCCTTTTTTTTTCCCCTCCTCCTTGCAAAGGGAGTATTACAGTCTAGTAAGTTAGTTAGTTAGTTAGTCAGGGGTATCCTGAGAGAAAAAAAAAAAAAAAAAGGAAAAAAAAATGTTTAATGTTCCAAACGCGCAGGATTTTTTTCTTCCCTCCTCCGCCCGTGGAACCGGATGTGAGGGATGTGAGACCCGAGGTCTCGCTTCGTGAAGACCATATGGACCAACAGTTTCCTCCTCTTCCATCCCCTCGTCCCCCTCTTTTCCGATTCCCTTCCCTTTTCCAAGTGAAAAAGAAACTCTCTCTCTCTCTCTCTCTCTGCGGGAGGAGAGACTGGAACATCTTCGTCAGCCTACCTTCTATCCCCTTGCGACTGGTATGTGTGTACGTCTAAACTGTGCGGAATGGAAGAAAAAAGAAAAAAAAAAAACAAAAACACGTAGCTTCTTTTCGATTGCATTGATGGGTATTATCTGAACGATAGGAACAAACGGCTGTCTGGCTTTACTGGCGGTGTGTGGCGTGTGCGCCGAGCGCTTAATGGCCGAACGAGAGTGGAATGTCTATTGAGAGAGCACTTGGCTCGTTACGGTGATAACCTAACAGATCCACCCCTCGCCATCCACCGGCAACCATCTTTTTTAACCTCACGGTCAAAGTAACAAACACAGACACGATAGTTTAAACGCGGCGGCCGAGTACAAAAAGAAGAAGCTTCTTGTTCTCGGCCGTGTTTGCTACAAGTGAAAACACAAAAACTTAAGCCTTTTTTTTTGGGGGAGGAGGACGGCCGGATAACGACGGATGTTGTTGTTTTTGCTATTACGCACACACAAAAAAAACGGGATAAAGAGAAGAACAAGAAGGGGGAGAGAATAACACATGTTTCCCATCATGCAGCACTCGTGGTGTTCGAAAACTAACCAGAAAATTATTTAAAAAATAAAAAATGAAAATGTGAACACACGTTGCGAACGTACACTTGACAACGTTACCGAACCAAAGTAAAGTGTATAACGATTTCCCAGAGTTCATCAATTGATACATTCCCGAACAGGGAAAGATGGAGGTTGGGAGTGGGATGACGTCAACCCCCCCCCCACCCCCCCAAAAAAAAATAAAAAATAAACGCGAGAGCAACCGATCAATTCCCGGTCGCTGTTTCCAAGGATAGGGAGATAAGAGTCTATATATAAATACATAAAGGCAATATAAATCTGGTTATGATCTCTGTCACTTTCACTTCAATGACATAAAGAGAGAAGGGATGGCACGGTGGGAATCAATACTCGTGATTTTGTTTTTTTTTTCTCTCTCTTTCTTTCTTTTACTGATTTTTTTGGTGCCTTTGACACGTTCCTTTATTCCCGTTTACTGTTCCAAGCACATTATTTCCTTTCTTTGCCTGACTTCATTGAACTCATTTGATCAAAAAAGGGGGAAAAAAAGAACAGTGCCATTTCAACCGGTTCACCAGGTGATTGACAAGCGACAACGTCATCTTTCCAGTTGCATTTCAAATTTAGGAACTTTTAAAAACGAAAACAATGGCGGAGCGAGTGCGTAAAGCGAGTTGGAAAAATGCAATCAAGATGATTTCGTCTGACTAAGAGAGGGAGGGGGAAGGGGGGGGCTTCATTTATTCACGGATCCGTTTGATTAGCGCGAGAAAAGAAAATGTCGTCACCGTATCAACATGACGGCAGCCACCCCAAACAACCTGCCGCCGCAAAGGTGGAAAACCAGCTTTGCTAATTCACGCATTTTTTTTTCTTTTGGCCGTCTTGATTGGTCACAAATCACACAACAAAAGAAACACATTAATAGACTGATGGAAACCAGTCGAGTAAATCATTGCGTTTACAAAAAAAAAGAGAAAGAGAAAAGACCTTACGGTTGCCTTGACAACGGCTTCATTCCTGTATATCTAGAGGCAAACGTTTGTCTAATAAGACCGCCTGCCCTTGCCTTTCACTACTTGTACCACTCGATTCAGCTCGACAACAGGATAAATCAAGACTGTATGCTAAACAGTATTATTCAAGGCACACAGACAGAAAACAACCAACAAAAAAGTCCAGCAGACAATTGGCTCATTCTTTTAGAACAGTCACGATTCAGAATTGAATTCCGAATGTAAACCTTAGATGACTTGCCACTTCAACTGCCCCCGATTTCGTCATCAAAAACTTTGTGGGAATGCATAACGTCATACGAGATAACACGTAAGAGAGGGAAGATTTGTTTAGATCATAGAGGGCCTCTTTCTTCTATTTTTTGTGCAGATCATTTAAAAACAAGATAGTACAAGAAGGGGCACATCAGCAAAAAGATTTCTTTATTTTTTTTTCCCCATTTGCTGGATGACACAAAGTTCACGGCCCCTTTTCTTTTCTTTTTTTTTCTGGCTTAGTTTTACCATCAAGTTCAACTAAAGTCAAAGGCCAGCAGATGGAAATGGAGCGTGACTGGCCGACACAATCCTCGCAGATACATTGGCACGTACAAACACGTGACCCGATAGACAGGCCAAGCAAATAACAAAAAAGAAAAAGGCGAAAATACGAGCCTAAAAATTGACAAGGACCGAACAAGATAAGGATGTCGACAACAGCCCCCCCCCCCCACCGATCGTGATTCCATTGGCAGTAGCAGCGTTTTGTATTTCGTTTTCCCAGTTTGAACTGATATTACTACGTCACTGCATAGATAACCATCTGGATAACACGCTCTTATTGGTTTTTGTTTCTGTTGTTTTATTAACCTTAGCCCCCCCTTATCACAGCCATATTTTACGAGGCATAGGCGAATCATTTCGAAAGCGATTCAAACGCCATCTAGTAAACAATTTTTAAATAGTCCTCTAGGCGACCGTTAGATGGCGAAACTCTTAAACATACTGATTTCACGCGCACAATTTCGCCAGCTCAATTCTTTTTTTTTTTCTTTTTCTTCCCCTGTCCAACTTAGTTTTGGCTGGTTCAAATTGCCAACGTCAAAGGAAATATGCAAATCGACCGTACGTTGCCGACCACCTCTTCCATCTTCATCTTCATGGCCTTCTCTGAGAGAAGGAGACTAGTAAAGATCGTGGCCATCAGATCGACGTCAGCATCGAATAAAAGAGAAAAAGGAAGCCCTTAACAAAGAAATAAGAAAAAAGGAAAAAAAAAAAAAACCTTGGCAAACTGTTGGGGAGGGATGGTATGATCTGAACGATCAACCCACGTATGACGTCATTCGCCCTTCGCAACGGTGGCGGTAGTCTCGCACCGATACGCCTGGACAGCTCTCTCTCTCTCTCTCTCTCTCCTTACTGTTTTCTTTCCCGCCGGTTTCACGCGGTTTTGACCTTGCGTTTTCACGAACATTTGTACGTCGAATTAAAAAAAATCAAAGATTTCTTCTTTCTTCCCACAGTTTACTAGCGCCCGTACTCGACGCACTAGCGACTGAGCGATTTATTGTTACGACATTTAGAAAGATACAGAAGAGAGATGTCATAAAAACAAATATCTATCCATCTCTGACGAAGAAGAAGAAAACGAAGAAGAAGAAGAAGAAAACCTGCTGCATTTATGCTGCCTTTAACTTTCTTGCTGTGTTGGCTGCCGACACAGTTCAACGTCCCTTCGACCGTTCGTCGGGACCGAAAGCGGAGAACCTAGTTGGTGCGTGTTGTTGTTCTTTGATAATCAGTAGCGGACCAAGAGGGCGCGAGTAAAAAACCCGAAGAGAAAAAAAAATATAATAATAATAAAATAAATTGAAACACAAAATTAGTGAAAAAAGAACTCCTCAGTCAGCTACTTAGCTCTCACTCTCTCCCTCTTCTGACGGGCTAAACAACAACACAGAGAGAGAGGCTTCCTCCTGTTGCCTGTGGGCAAAAACGACGTAACACAGCTGCTGGACTTTTTTTCCTTTTTCTTTTCTTTCTAGACACACGAACCTGATTGACAAGTTTCGTGTTGCGGACATTGTGTAGATCGTGAGACAAAAAAAAAAAATTAACGCATTTTCGCCAAACAAAAAATAGAATACACAATCTATTTCACGTGGCTAGAAGAAGAGAAAAAAAAAACCTGTACTCATCTAGTACCTCACATGCATTATCTTTTTTTATATAAAAAAAAAAAAAAGAAAAAGCTGTGGCAAATGGCATTTTTCTTTTCCCCTTTTTATTTTACATTGTGTACGTTTCCAAATAACCTGACAAGGGTCGGACAAACTAAAGGTATAAATCGACCAAGTAAAGAATGGCAAAGGCCCTTAAAAAGAGACAAGACCTTTTTTTTTTTTTTTTTTTCCTTTTTCCCTCTCTGGATCTCAACCAGCCACACATCTAGACTTATCTCGATTGCAATCAAGCGAATAACCTCTCTCTCTTTTTCTCTCTCTCTCTCTCTCTTCGCATCTCTCTCTCTCTCTCCGACATGGAATTTTATAATAGAAGGAAAGAGAGAAAAAAAAAGTAGATGTGTGCCCCCCCGACCATTATCTATCCGAATACAGTGAAAGAGAGAGAGAGAGAGAAAAGAACTCACTGTGGCCACTATTGCATTCCGAAAAGCTTTTCGGTTTTTTTTTCACTAAACAGCAATAGAGGAAAGAAAAAGATAAAACTGGTTAGATTCGTTTTTCTTTTCCCCCCAGCACCCACCTTGTTTCTCTTTTGTTTCTATTCTGATCAGTTTTAATGAGCCAAAGTAATACTCGTCTAGTAGTATGGCAACAATCGACTAATGAGGGCATCAAAACAACTTAAAAACAAAAAAAAGAGAATTCTCTTTGGTTTGGTTTTCGAGGGTGAAAAAAATATTAGAAAACCAGGGCTAGCTGGTTCAGGTTTTTTTGTTTTGTTTTTACTTCATTTGCGAGCTGAAGCCATCACTCATTCGTTAGAACAATGTCAAGTAACGTTGGGAACAGCAAAAACCAAATATTTCCACCGGTAGACAAAAACATTTACGTGTTTCATAAAATGTCGGAGAAAAAAAAACAAAACAAAAACGTGAGAACCAAAAATCTGTTTCATTAATTAACGCGACCCACCGTAAATGAAAACTGGACAGGCCATGTAAATTATCTTTAAACCCATTTAATGATTATGACTTTATATGCACACGATGGAGAGGGGGTGGGGTGGCCTTTCTGATAAGGAATTGATCCTTTTATCAAAATCAAATGTCACTAAGTATGTCTAAAAGTTGGTTTTTTTCCCGACGTGGTGCAACCCAAGTCTCACAATCACACGGAATCACAACCTCCGCCCCCTTGAAAAATAACAAGAAAAACAAAACAAAAAAAAAATAATTTTTTTTTTGTAGAGATTATCTACACACTACACCGTTTCAGCCAATTAGACGCCACAAGAGACGACCGAAGCAGCAAACAAACGCGGCCACACACGCACTAACACTAACGTATTGTTTCTATCGAGTCGTTAAAACAAACAAAACAAAAAACGATCAAACCGAAAGTAGTTACGGAACTTGTCGCTTATTCCCTGGACATGCCTCATTCCCAGAGAAGTAAAAAAAAATTAATAATATAAACATCAAATAGTCAAAGAGAAAAAAGGCAGAACGACATTTGAAAACGACACACAGTTGCCCAGCAACCGAAATTGTCCGTGCGTTGCAGTGCCATTCCAAAGGTCCACCGCTAAATGACAAGCCCTCCCCTCCATCCATCGAAAAACACCTTGTCATATCGAAAGAAAAATAAAAGGTGATTACGTCTGTAATCATCTTATTACAGACATTCTTCTCTACTCCATAGCTCTACGTACACACACACACACACATCCCGATAACCTAACAAAGGAAACCAAGGTTGCGCGTGAGCAACAAACGAGGGAAAACAAACGTTTTATGGGTATTCACTTGATTTCTTTCCCCTACCGGCGACGAAAGAAAAACAAAACCGCAACGACATAACGGCTGAGAAATACGAAATTCATTCGACCGATTATTTGTTTAATGTTTTATCGAGCTAGGGAAGAATGAGGAAGGAAAGAGGGTCATCGGGTATAATAATAATAGCCATGTGGGTATTCTACTCTACACGCCATTGACTGTAGAATTCTACCAACGAGAAAGAGGGGCTCGTGCGGGAAATTCAATTTTCTTTGAATTCAAACAGAAATTAAACGATAAAAAAAAATGGCGCCAGCTATTAAGGGGGAAAAAAAGAACGATCAAGTCAGAAGGGAGGCGCCATTGTACCTGGCCATTATACAGGTTACTGGGAGGAACGTGACAGTTGGGCCAAGCACTTTAAATCACTCGCACGGATACGCGGTGAAACAGAGACGAAGATGCAGCACCAACGATCGACAAACACAAATTATCGATTTCTTTCCTATAGAGAGAAACACATACACACACACACACAGTCAGGGCGGCTTCTTTCAGTCCCTTTTTGAAATCAAGAGAGACGCGTTACATGGTTGCGCAAAAAACAAAACAAAAACTCTCTCTCAGGTTATCAACGGAAGAAATGGCGACATTTTTGTTCTTTTTTTCTCTGCTAAACTCGTAGAATTCGACCCTTTTTTTCTTCTTCTTCTTCCCTTTGGGTGTGTGTGTGTGCTTTTTTGTTCTCTGGCAGAACAAGAAAACCAGCCAACTGAATCGTTTCGTTTTATCAAGTGTAGACGGCCATGACGCTAAAACACAGAGAGTCCATCAGTGTGTCGTGGCCAATGACTTGAGTCTTGCAGTTTTGTTTTTATTTTCGACTAATTTGTTATTTACAAGTACGTTACTGTGCACTAGCCAATGTACACACCGATGAGAGACACAGTTCTCTCTTTCGGTTTGAAAAAATAAAATAAAATTAGACGAAAACTCATTCTAACAATAGGTTCAAATTGTTCAACCGTAACACTATAATCCTTTACAAAATTAAACGGGGATCCAAATTTTATTTTTACTCGAAAAAAAAGATGTTTATCAGTTCCGTGGATATTCCTTACAGGTTTATTTCCTTGCCATATTATAAATTGTAGGTGTGCGCATTGTTGAGGAGATGTGAAAGAGGGGTACTGGGCCAACTAAAAAAAAAAGTGGGGGGTTCAATTGAACGGAAAAGATGGGAAAAATTCTTTTACAAAACCATCATCCCCCCCGTACCCTTTCAATACATAAAAAGAAACTCGCATAAATAGTAACCCTTTCCGTCCCCCTACTTACTCTCAGCCCTTACACCTCCTTCTTTTTTCGGAAGACCAAAGTTAAAAACAACTTTTTTTTTGGGATGTGCAAAAAAACAGACCCCGTAGGGTAGAGAACCGCCATATTTTTTCCGAAAAAAAAAATTCAATAATAGATGCTTATTTATTTTTGTGAAGAAATGTGGAGGGGGTGGAGGGAATAAGAAAGGGTGTGGGTTTTTTTGTGTGTGTCAAAATGAAATGGAAAGTTCATATAACACCGAGTTCAAGGTCGTTTGAATAACTCACCTACCCCCCCACCTTTTGCATATTCATTTTTCCGCGAAATGTATTTTTAAAAAATGCTTCTTTTCCGAAATAATTCAACCCTGTGCACTGTAAGGCAACTCATTACCGATTGCTCCATGTCTCCTACGATATTCCCCAAAGGAATCAAAAGTGCAACTGGATTGATTTGCTATTGAAATGAAAAAAGGAGTAAGGAATAATTTTTTTTTTTTGCCTTCTGCCTGAAAATTTTGCTGATGGCTCTGGCCACTCGAGGAAGGGGGGTGGGTCATTAGCATATCGATTACCAATGGTGTATGTATGTGAGGATCCCCCGTTTCAGCAAGTTCAAACTGCAATTGCAACACAAGAAGAAGAGCTTTTCTTTTCGCCCGGGGGCTTTAGACTTTCGAATACAAGAAACACACACACTCACACACACACACACACACACAGGCAATGCACGTCTTTCTTGACAATGTCCGGCGAACACGATTCACGCTCCACAATATTGTCGGTACCGTACCTCGTCACCCCGGCAACTGCCGTACAATCCCGAATGACTTAACAACAAAGTCAAGGTCGACCAGAAATTGTAGTTTGTCAGACAAATGAAAAGATTCCCAGACATGTTAGTTTTGTTGGCTTTATAATCATCTTTCCATCTTGGGAGACGATCGAAATTAAAAGTGGCCTAACCGGATTAACAATACTAGCCTTGATTCGTTAACATTTTGAGAGAGAGAGAGACACACACACAAACTCATGAGTTTAACATGTGCTTCCCAGCCTTTAAAAAGAAAACCAAATACTTTATACGCGCACACACACACCTGCTGGTTTATCCGATGAACAATAACGACTTGCGTGAGATTTAGCCATCCTCAATAAAAATCAACGTCCCAAAAGATTGGGAAAATGCTGAGTGTGTGCTGGTCAACGGACCAACTTGTGATTCTCTTTCACGTTACACCTCGATACTCTCGTGCAAATATACAATTCGACTTCGTGAATGAACGAAAAGTAAAAAACACTTACCTTATTCGACAGACGACTGTGACACAACACGCACTCCAAAGTGTTGGGGGTAACAAAAAAACAAACAAAAGTAAACAGCACTGTGTGTGTACGTTGTTTCGTACGATTAACCACAGCCCCGAATGGACACTGGAGAAATGTGCACGCACAACCCTCTTCTCAGATCCCTCTACAACAAGTGCCAGAGACGTCCATTACGGACCACTATCTGGGTGCCGCGGTGGCGCTACTATCGTTTCTTGCCGAAAGGAAATCACGATAAAAATTTTTTGTTGTACGATTTTTTTCCAAAACTTCCACTTGATTTCGCACCGTATCAAATTTTGCGAGTGAATCGTTTTTCATCTATTTGAACTGTTTTATTACATTTTGTCGGATTGCATTTCTAATGTTATAAACTTAGAGCTGCCATCTATCACTGTCACAGGAAGTTTCGAACATTTATTTACCTCCGTGAACAGTTTCACACGTGTCCGAAGAAATGACTCAGTTGATGAAAAGCTTGCGAATTTTCGCCAATCAATGTCGCAATTGCACAACAAAATCTGCCCCCAGTATAGAGGTTTTAATACGTTGGAGTTATTATCTCTCATCGTTTGTCTATAATTATTACAATATGAATTGAAACAGTTTACCGCTTCTACGGTTAACATCGATGGCCGAAAGTTCAACCGAGACAAGTGGACAAATGTGACACCTAATATTTTGAAGCATCTCAATAGGAACTTGCACTTGAAACCTGGACACCCTTTGTGCCTTCTGAGAGAGAACATAATTTCATTTATGTACAAATCTTTTCCAAACCGAGCTGGCAATCCAATATTTTCTATTTATGACCGTTTGGATCCAATTGTTACAACAAAGAAAAATTTTGACAGGTTTGGTACTTTTTGTCATTCACAAATTCAGCTTGAAACTTCTAATGTACATCTTGTTTCAGTTTACTCATTCCTGAGGACCATCCAAGCCGTAAACCCTCAGATTGCTACTACCTGAACAAGGATTTCATCTTAAGAGGTCACACCAGTGCCCATCAAGAAGAGTTGATTGCTAGTGGCTTGGATAGTTTTGTTGTGATGGGGGATGTTTACCGCAGGGATGAAATTGATTCTTCACATTTTCCAGTCTTCCACCAGGCAGAAGGTGTGAGACTGTTTGCCAAGCACGAAGTATAATTTTCCACAAAAAAAAAAAATAATAATAAAATAATACATTTTGATTCTTCCAAAGCTTTTTGATGATGATAGGCAAAGTGTAGAGCTATTTGAAGATGGGAAGCGAACCTCTTTGAAACAGGAATACCACACAGAAATAACATCTAAAAAACTACAGCATGATCTGAAAACCTGTCTGACCAAATTGGTTCATCACCTATTTGGCTCTGGTATGTGAGTTTTAGTAACCCATTTCATTTTTGATTAGATTTAAATGCATTTTGTGTTCTCTGGACAGATGTTGAGACAAGGTGGACAGAAACTTATTTCCCATTTACTCATCCATCATTTGAATTAGAAGTCAAATTCCAAGATAAATGGTTAGAATTGCTCGGTTGTGGAGTGATTGAGCAACAAATTCTTTACAACGGTATTCGCTTTCGTCATTTGACTTTTCGTTGCTATGAACTGGTTTCATATTTCAATTGCTCATGAGTGCTGCTTCATTTATAGCTGGTGTTCCTGACAAGGTTGGATGGGCGTTCGGTCTTGGACTAGAGCGTATCGCTATGCGTTTGTACGAAATACCCGACATACGATTGTTTTGGTCCAATGATACAGGATTTCTGTCTCAGTTTGAAGGTGCAACTCCCGATAAAAAAATCAAATACAAGGTACAACAATCTAAGTTATGTATTCTTTCCAAAAATTAAACATGCTTGTATTTCTTTATTTTTAACCAGTCGGTTAGTCAATATCCCCAGTGTTCCAATGATGTCAGCTTTTGGCTACCTGAAGGGGGCATCAACCCAAGTGATATTTACGAAATTGTCCGTGGCGTAGGAGGCGACATTGTTGAGCAAGTATAACTTTGAAAATGTCTTTGTCAGCACCTTGCGAAATATTTTTCACATTATTATCTTATAAGGTTCGTTTAGTCGACGAATTCGTTCATCCAAAGACTAAAAAGCGGAGCCAATGCTATCGGATCACCTACCGCCATATGGAGCGTACACTCAATCAGGCAGAAGTCAATGAGGTGCATAAACGAATTGAAGCGCAACTCACCTCTGAATTGGGTGTAACCATACGTTAACATAACTGGTGCGTGTACATATATAGTCACAACCTGTGGAAAAGCCGTTGACAAGAAATTATCTATTTATTAGTTTTGGCGATGTATTGAAATAAACATTTCAGCGTAGACCAAGCTTTATACAGGCAATTTTTTGAAAGGGATCATTCCAGATAAAGAAAGATAAAATAATACAAAAAAAAGTTTTAGTGTGGAGACACTCTTGTCAAACGGAAAAACAATTCACTGGACACTGTATATGTTTGTATGTTTTTTAGTTTGTCTAAACATGATAAAAAAATTGGTCCAGCCAAAGGTTAGTTGTTACATTTTTTGTTCTCCTCAGCTAAATATGTTTTTTTTTTTTTTTTTTTTTTGGAGGGGGGAGGAGAAGATATTCTTTTATTTAATCATTTTCCTCTGCGGTTGCCATATTTTTGGTGATTGAAACTGTCACCTGATCGCGCCCAAACATTAAAGTTATGCATATAAACAGATAAAAGATATAGATGCTGGATGTTAATTAAAAACATTAAAAACATGTTCCCTTCTTTTTCTATATAAAAAAAGGCACCAAATAAAATTTTTCTTCACTCACAATCAATGAAGTACAAATAAATGAATAAAAAAGGGGGATACAGAAAATGTGTGGTGTTGGTCGATATTATAACAATGCAAAAGAAAAAAGAAAAAAATCTTTCCCGGCAGTTGAGCAAACACATCTTTTGCTTTCATTTGTTTTCTTCAGCAAGAAATGAAACAAAAAGCGGAAAAAAAACCGAAGAAATTCATAAAACCCAATCATCAACTATGTACTTGAATCGCTCTTCCTTTCGTGCGACCTGCTGGGTTGTTACATAAATTTAAGAGCTCTGGTATTCGCTCACGAGAGAAAGAAAAACAATTTTTAATTCAAGATTTTCTGGCTACGATCATCGCAAACGTAGTGGTCTACAAAGAATCAAAGTTGGAGTTGTCACTCTCCTGAAAAAAAAAAAAAAAAAAAAATAGAAGATAAATTAACATATTCAATGATACGAAGGAAACAAACTACGGTTTCTGAAAAAAGCGGGTATTAACAACAACAACAAGCGGTTAGGTACACCCAAAGCCCAAGTAAATCATCACCCTTGATGATTGTTACAGATACCATCTACTTTGTGTTACTTGTAGAAAACTACATGAAAATAAAAAGGACAGCTTTTAGAAGAGCCCCTTTGATTTGGGGACTTACTCGGAAGGGATTTGTAGACTTTCGGACGGGTAATGGTGAACGGTTGGGGATAGGAAAGCAACTGTTGAATCAGTGTTTTTTGATCACTCAACACCGTGTCACGGGCACCAGCCGGATGCCTGTCTGACATGCCATCAGATTCCATAGCCGCAGCCTTGATACGCATTATATAGTATCACAACATAGTTTTTTGTGTGTCTTTTGATTTTGTTCTAAGCGCGTTAATGTTTTCATTCTCGAAAGTTAATTAAGAGATAGAGGAATCGAAGGAATGCAATCAAAATGCATCTCGTAAAGATGGATGCGTGAATTCACTCACGCAAGACATTTTGATTTTTGACAAAACAAGTCATGCAATAAATATAATATGTTCGGAAATATCATGCAGCATGCTAGTTATATGATTTAAAATAAATTCAACCAATTATCTAAAGAAATAAAATAAAAGGGCGTGTGACTTACATCGCTTTGGTAATATTGGGCAGGTCGTCTCGTTGCCGGGTGGATGGTCGTTTCATCGAATGATCGAACTTCCGATACGGTCCTACACGAATTGTTAAAAAACATTTTTGTTTAAGATTATTCATTGTGATTAGATCTTAATAAAGTGACTAAAGGATAGGACTATTAGGAACAAATGAAGTGCCGAGAGTAATATCAATGAAATTCAAATAGTAACAGAAAGAACATTTCAAGTTAGAAAAGAATCGGTGCAATATTGATGCGCCTTACGTTTCTAGCTCAGCTTTTCCCTGTGCGTCCGTTTCCGCAGATTCCATTTTTCCAAGGCTAATGGAGAGTTTGCGAAGAAATCAAGAGGACAGAGAGAAAATTGAAGAAATGCAGAGAAAAAAAACAAACAAACAAACAAAAGAACGTGGAATAAGTGAAAGTGGAAAAGAAGGATAAATCAAAACCTCACGTGTTTTCAGGTGCAGATATAAATACCCCAAAGCCAAAAAAGGTAATATATTACAATTAAGAAATTTTACCTGTCGCGGAATTGTGAAGTGCTGCTGACTGAAGTTCTACCACCTGCCGAGAGGACTTCGCTTGAACGGGTGTCTGTCATTTTACCTAAACATTTTAGGGTGATACAAATTTTTCATTAGAATTTTTCTAAAATATCCGACTAATTAATTATGAATTGAGTACCATCCCTATCCGGAAGGACTTTCTTGGGACCCTGAAAAAATTAATAAAGAAAAGTGTCAATGAAAAATTATTCTTTCTGGTGGAATAGATGAAAATAACATACGCGTCCATCAAGATAATCCATCAATTGATGTTCTCTGTTTGGTGCAGCTTCGCCTCTTTCGGCGGAACTGGAATTGTTTGCGGAAGCCGTTGTGGGGCCGTGCTGGTGTTTGGCTCTGGGGATCATTAGACCCTCTCCGTAAGGCCTGTAGCTCTGAAGAGCGGGGCCTCCAGCTGAAACACGTGCTGCTGCTTTGCCATCCAACGTGCTTGTTCCCTGTGGCAAACATATTGTAAATCAACGTCATATTCGACTTATTATCTGAATGAAAAATTCCATTATCTTACAGCGCCAAAGTTGTCGTTGCCACTGCCTTCACTGCTTGTATCTCCACGAATCATGGCCGCTCTATCAAGAGTACCACTAGCGGGAACACTCGGACCCCTGTATCTGATTGAAAGTGGAATAATGTTAAAATTGACCGTCAAAATGGCGTTCCAATGACCTATCGGTGCATATCGCAATCAGAAAAAAGATACCCACCTGAGGAAAGAAGGTCCACCAGTGATGGATCCCTTGGCCCGTCGCGAACGCAAACAGCAAACGACGATTATGGCAGTTATAAGAAGGATCGTGAAGATACCGACTGCCAGCACGACGATCATTACCACTACATAATTCAGCAATTGAGATTAAAGTTCTTCAACAAATGCTATAGATGAATTTACCCTTCAAATTGATGTGGCATTCTTTGCCGGCAAACCACTTATTGCATATACAAGTCATTTCATTTGAAGTGGGCTCAAACACGCATCGTCCGTGACCACTGCATTCTTCGCAATCTTGGCGTTCGGCTGTAAGACGAGAAAAATATAAATAGCCATAAAATTTCTGACGAAATTTCAAGGGGGGAGATTTGGTATTTACCAAGACAAATGCGACCATCCTCGTCAGAAGAATCGATGAAACCTGGTCTACATTGACAACGATAAGATCCCTTTTCGTTAATACAGTCAGCGAATTCCGAACAATCATGATGACCCTCATGACTGCATTCGTCAAAGTCTGTAATTTGGCATAGAAAATATATAAAAAAATTGTAATCAGTTCCAATTAATTTGATATCGTGGTATTTACCTTGAGCTTGAAGACTGTCGGTGAAACGAGCAGCAGTGATGTCGCTCTCACCGAGGAAGTAATTATTACGTTCCAGGGATTTCACCAGTTTACTCTTGAGTTCATTCTCGTCTTGTTGTTTTGCCAAATGAATAAAGAAATCGACCAAGACACCATCGCTCTGCAATTCGCTTTCGCTGGTTGGATGAATACCCATCACCTGACTGTCTTGAACAGATTCAGACAAATCTGTGCTCATCAAGGCTTGTTTAAGACCCATTCGAGCATTCGACGCCAAACTACGGTACTGTGGCGAAATTTCGTCCTTCAAGTTGCTGTCGAAATGCAACATGGTCCTGTTCATGCTCTCCAACACCAATTTCAATTGGTAGGTGTACGTTTCTGTAGGAATGCAGGAAAATATTACTACAAGGGAACCACAAAAACCAACTTGAACGTGACTTACTGCTGCAGCTTTCGAAAGGATCGGAGCGACTGTATCCAGGACGGCACAGACATTCGTGTTGGCCGTTGGCGTAGACGCACACCTCTGATTTTTCTTTGCTGCAACGGCCACGACAACCATCTTCAATGGACGAAGGTTGGTTGACGCTGAAAGATCCACCGAATCCGCCACCCAAGACGACCTTGTTACCAGTGTTGTCCACGATGACATCCTTGGCCATTGGGGGTTCTACCTTTGCGGCAGGTGTCGTAGAAGTTGTTTTAGATTTAGTAGTACTTGTGCTGCTGCTACTGCTGATGGCCTGTGGGCGCAATGGAGGATTCGTTGGAGGAACGAACGGAGAGTTAGGTGGGAACGTTAAGGCTGGCTCCGCAATCTTTTCCGCTTGTTCTTCTTCTTCTTCTTCTTCGATGGCCGGTATGACTGGACTGGCCGCAGTAGTAGGCATTGTTGTTGGTTCAACGTAGGTGATGGTTGTAGATTTCTGGATGATAGTGGAGAACGCAGTCCGGCCATCAGCTTCTACACGGGAGACTACAGTCGTGAAATCTGGACTTCCAGGTCCCATCACGACAGACGTGACACCGAAAATTTCTTTCCGTTCAGGTGTGTCCAAATCGTGGTGGACAAGAGGCCATCTGGTTGAAATCGTCGGGGATTCGGATGGTGCGTTCTGGAAGACAGAAGGCATAATCTCTGTGGAAGGACTGTCGGAGAAGATGTTCAATGTTGGTGTGTGATCAACTTCACCGCTTTCCGAACCGAACGCGAATTCGTGAAGGGCTGGAGTTACTGACGTAGACGAAGCTTCAGCAACAGGTGGCAAATCTGCCGATCCGGAAGGAACCAATCCAGGTTGCAAAATGCTACCTCCTCCTTCGATATTGCCTCCAGCTGGCGGTGGAGATGGTGCCAAGCCAGGCTGCAAGATGGTGCCAACTCCTTCCAAACTGGTGGGCGCTGTGGAAGAAGACAAGTCGGTGTCCTGCATGCTGCTCACTTCTTTCATGTTGCTGGTCGATGTGGAAGGAGTCAAACCAGGATGCAAGATGCTGCCCATTCCTTCAAGATTGCCTCCTGATTCCGGTACATCAGTGGGCATCACGCTGAAACTTTCAACGGCAGATGGCTTAATGCCTGATGGAACAATTGACGGCCAAGCTGCAGTGCTAGGCATGTTAAAGACGGGGGTAGGATCGTTGGGCAGGAGCACAGTTGTTTGTCCGCCACTGACGATGTTGGTAGCAACAATTGTGTTCTCACCGACGATAGAGGCAATTGTTTGCACAGCCGGAATCTACATAAAAATGCCAGTTAAATATCTTCAAATGTTTGTTATTTAAAATAAATACTAATATCACCTGGATAGGTGGTGGACGAACTGGAAGCAGAGGAACGTTGACATCTTCACGTCTGGGAGGCTGTTGCTGCTCGGGTCGAATGATGGATGGAATGATTGGAGCAGGAGCAGGAGCAGGAACAGGTCGGATAAAGACTTGTCCAACAGCGCCTGGTGGAGGCTCTTCACCTTCTGGAACAGGTACAATTCTCACCGGGTTTACCATCAGGACCAGGAACGATCGATCCAGGACCAATGACATCAACCGGAGGTTGGGGAATAGGACCAGGTGGTGGTGGAGGTGGAGATGCGGGTGGTGGTGGTATTACAGAGCCAGGCAAAGGTGGTACGTTGATCTGTTGTCCATTAGCAGCAAAGAACTGGCCGTTAGGTGGGCGGCTTGATTGCTGGATGGGTCGGCTGGGTTCGATTTGAACACGATCAATGTTATTTTGACCGTTGACGAATGGTGGTGGAGGTGGGCGAACACCTGGAACAGCTGTTGCCAATCCAGCGGTGCGCGTAGCCGGAAGAATGCTCTTTGGCTGATTGGGCATGCCCGTGAATCCCGTCTGCAGAGGTGGAGCGCTAAAGCTAATAGGTGCCGGAGGTGGAATTGGCTGCTGAGCGGACTGGCTTATTCCAAACTGTTGGCCAGCATTAGAACCAGGGCGGAGAAGAGGTGAACCGGGCACACCAGGTTGAAGTGGCACTCCAGGCTCAGGGCGACGGAGAACAGTGGGTGGCCTTTGCGGCTGGTTGGGCGTCAACGGCTGTGGTGGCTGCTGGCCCACAATAGGTTTCAATGGAATGACGTTGGGCGGGCGACGGCCTTGCACGTCGGGATTCTGCTGTAACGTCTCCACACCTGCTAATCCACCGATAGGGATGAACATTGGTTCATGTAAGGGCACATGAGGTTTACTGGATTGGATTGTGTTAGATAGTTGTTGTTGGTTAAGCGAGGTTAAATGGGTATGGGTAGCAGAGTCGGAACGATCCGTACTATTCCGTCTGGACGCAATGAGTCCATTGGAGAGAACGCCCGTCATGGCGTCAAACACCGGACCCAGGTTAATATTCAGACCACCGGGATTATTGTTTGCAAAACTTTGACCCAATGCCGTTAATCCAATTGTACCGAGACCGCCCAATATGGATGCCAATGTACCTCCGCTCAATCCGCCAATGATGCCAGATGATGATGATGATGACGATGTCGATGTCGACGACGGTTGGGTGCCGAGAATCTCGGTCGGGATGATCAAAACCTCACCTGCTGTGTTGGTCACCATAATCACAGTTTCCGGCGACGGTTCACCTGCTTCCGGCGGCGACAAACTGATAAAAGGTGGTTCGAAACCGTCCTCATTGGTAGGATCGGTGGTAATTTCAGTCACTTCAGGATCGGTGCTCGAATCGATCGTCTCAAATGGCGAATCGGTCGGTGTGACTGACGGCTTATTGGACAAGAAAGATTCTTTCAACGAGCTCAAATGTTCCGGACTCAAAATCAAGCTGGGCTGAATGTTAACAGCCGACGATTGCTGGCTAGCAAGGAAGGAGAGTTTCAATGACTGAAGCTGCTCTGGTGTCAGGACCTGGTTGGATCCGGAAGGTACTGCAGTCACCTCAATATCGGACAGGGCGGGAATGGATGGCTCGATCAGTGCTTCCGACGGGATGGAATCCAGCGGCACCACATCGGTTGTAACTTGTGGGACGACTAAACGTTTTGATGAAATATCACCAGCCGAATTAGTGATGTAATATGTGGCTGTAGCGAAGAGAGTCCTCAGCTTTCCGTAGAGATTGGGACCCAGCTGGATGTAAGTTGGACGAGTCTTTTGATCTCCTGGAACCTTGGTGGAGGTATCCTGTTGAGCGAAAAGCGAAGCTCGATTCCCGTCGATAGTTTCCGTGACGACCGAAGACCGGACTTCTTTGCGAGACTGGACGATAGTCTTGGTGCCTTGCTGGAGAGTCGTAAAGTGAGTTTTGGTGGTGAAGTAAGTTTTAGTGGCCACAAGTGGTCCGTCTCCTCCAAAATCATTTTCGGTTGGCATTATTTGAGAGCCTTCTAGAACTGGAGTCGGTTCAAAATCACGGATGGTCTCGACGACTATTTCCGGCCGGACTGTGGTAACGCGATGGACGGTCGATGTTGTGCCATCGATTTGAGTCGACATCAAAGTCAACGTGTTGAGATATGTTTTAGTGACTTCCATAAACGTGGCGACGGGCGTCGGTAGGACCTTCAAACGCGGGGCTTCCGTTACGACAACTTGGGTCACTACTTCCTTGGACGTGGCGATCGCATCCCTGTCGAGTTTGCTGGAAAAGATATAGGTCCTCAAATATGTAGACGTTTCCAGGGTACGTTCTGTAGCTTCAGGCTGGCCAGCTGGAACGGTGATGACATTGGAAACCGTTTCCTGGGAGGTCAAAACAACGGGCCTCTTCTGGTCGAGGAAAGTGTTGAAGTAAGTGTAAGTGGTCATGTGGGTGAAAGTATTGTAATTGGAAGAACCGGGCTGGCCAGTCGTAACGGTAGCTGTTGGTTTGACTACAGTCTCTTTGCGTCCCTTCTCTTGCGTTACAAAGTTAGTGATGATCTCCTCCCGACTGCTGACCAATTTTGAAGCGCCATCAAACAGCGTCGTCAAATAGGTGAAGGTCGTCATTTGGGTAAACGTTTGAAATCGAGCTGGATCCGATTGAATGGAGGAGAAGAGGCGGACATTTTCCACTTGGCCGGCCAACGTAACTTGATTAACAAGTGTGCTAGCCGCTAGTGTAATTGGCGGGCTTGGCTCAATGACCGTCTGGCTCTTCTGAACGACGTTCTGCGCCAAAAGCGTCGATTTCTTCTCGTCTGGATAGCGAAAGTTAATAATGAATACAATTACAGTTTTCAATGCCTTTCTTAGTACTTTCTCTACTAGAAATCATATCAGACTACTTACTGGCAACGAGAACTTCGACTCCATTGCTCATTATTTTCGTGGCGAAATTCGGGTTTCGATTGCTGCTGCCAACGCCCACATTAAGGCGACCGCCCCGAACTTCTTCGACACCGTCATCGCGGATCAGCTGCTCGCGTCCGTCTCTGGCAGGAATAGCCCGAGCTGTCGGAACTGTTTGTTTGTTTTTTTATTATTTTTAAAAATAAAGAGATAGGAAAAATAAAATTTTGAACAATTCTCCAAATCAGGTGAAATAGAAACAAAAGAAAACGACTTACCAAGATTTTCCAAAGCGTCTAGGGATGCTTGGACATCAACGACTGGAAAATGTCGGTCGTAAAAAAATAAAACGGTAGAAAACGAGAAAAGAATGTCAATCTGCTGTTGAGTGAAAACTAATAACAGGTCGCGCGAACGAAAGTTTTGGTTACAAAAATCGTACAAAACCGAATGAAAGTTGTCGACATGTTTACGTTCTTCAAAGAGAAAGCTGGCAAGAAGAATTGAATCACGTAAAAAAAAAAAAAAAAGTAGAAAAAAATATATACAATTTTGGACGAGACAGTCAGCATTAAGAAGTAGGCTATGTTTTGGAAAGGAAAGTGAAGGGCGATGCGTTCGAAGCACATAACAACAAAGCATTCAAACAAATTGGCTAAAGACTGTAAGAAGACAACTTCAGCACCATTATTAACCGTTGATTTATTATCTGACTCTTCTTATTTTGAAATTGTTAAATGTATTTAAAAAAAGGTAAAATTAAATGGGAGACTCATTTACCTGCTGTTGGCTCGATTTGCACAATCGTCTTGGTTACCAATTCGGGTAGAACTTCTAGACGGGTGGTGACCTCCTCCTCGTCTCCGCTCTTTCGTGTGACGACAGCGGTGAAAGTTTTCAACTGTGTCTCGACGACCGTGACGAGATTACCACCGCGAAGCAACAGGTCGGACAGGTTGGGTACCTCGGTGGTGTCCACATTGGATTCCGTCGTAGGCTCGGATGTGTCTTCGATGGTCGACTCGATGGTACCAGTCGATGGTAACAGGCCGATAGCGACCGATGCTCGAATGGGCAATGTCAAACGAGCCGTCGGATTGAAATTATGCGGCTTGTTTCGTGACATGGGCAAAACAGTTGGTTGAACGACTGGTTTGAACACATCAGGAGATGCCGTCAGTAAAGACAATTCAGAGTCGAACAAGGTTGTCAATGACGACGTGATCAGCGTGAGGGGTATGCCGCTTCGACCTCCGTCAACGGCTAAAGTAGAGAGCGTTTGGAATTGTTCCCATACAACGGTGGATGTTGTGAACGTCGGGATGACGCTAGATTTCGAGTGGGAACGAGAACGGAAGGGATTCGATGAACCGGGCTCATTAGTCTTTAGCACGCTGG
Source organism: Daphnia magna (assembly GCF_020631705.1). Taxonomy (NCBI): domain Eukaryota; kingdom Metazoa; phylum Arthropoda; class Branchiopoda; order Diplostraca; family Daphniidae; genus Daphnia; species Daphnia magna. Next base: position 12,597,141 of record NC_059183.1, read on the forward strand.
AGCTGGCTCTCAAACCGGATCGGGAATTGGCCAAAATACTGCTCAAGTGGCTCTGAAGGGGATTCAGCAATTTACGTGAAATGGTCGTGCGGCGTGTCGGTGTCACGCCAATCAATTTCGTATTGCTACTCGTTTCGCTGACAGTTGCGCTAGCCACGGTGGTCACGGTTGTCTTTGTCTTAACTGCCGGTGTTGCTGTTTCAACAGCGTTAATGTTAACGAGTTGCGGCGGCTCATTAGTATCTACAAAGTCATCATATTCTGGTTCTTGTCCATCGAGCAACGGTAGTTCATCTTCGTGATGATCGTAAAAATAATCTTCGTCAGCCGGTGGGTCCTCCGTGAATCCAGGGTCGTCATAGAAAACTTCATCTTCAAAAGGCTGAATCGGTTCTTCTTCTGGAATATCAACAAAGAGTTCTTGCTCTTCTATCGGTCGGGGACGACCTCGGACTATTGGGTTGCGGACAACAGGTTCCGGTTTGCGAAAAGGTTCTCGTACGATCGTGTTCCGCAGTGGAACTCGTGCTGGAACTCGGACAGGGCCACGAGTCGGTCCCGATATAATTCGGGGTTGCTGTTGTGGAACTCGAGGTTCGGCATTGACACGGGATCTAACCACCGTGGGTATCACATCAATGCTTTCACCTAAAACCGATGCTGGATTGAAACGGACGGTGCCTCTTCCACGATTGCTGCCAGAAGGCCGGCTGATCTTCGTCTCTTCAACAGCAACAGGGCTGGCGCACAATGTTTGTGGACTTGGATAGTTCCAGAGCTCGTCCTCTAGTCCGTGTTGTTCCGGATGGAAGTTTCTGCGTGGGCGTAACATCATTGACGTCCGATGCGAAATCATCGAAAGATGGTTCGACTCGAGGAGTGGGTACAATAGATACTCTTCGGGGAGGCTGCGTCGTAGGACGGACAGGTGTTTCCTCCTTGGCTTTGGCGGCGATGGCAGAGGCTCGAATGGCTCCTCGGCCGTATTTGACCAACGTGATCGATGCCAAATTAACTTGCGTCGTGATGCCGTTGTTGACGCGAGTACTCAGGTCAGCCACCGATTTGCCGCTGCTCAGCGGATACAATCCATTTCCATTTTCTGTGCGCTGAAATCCAGCCGGAAGGCGACCGTCTGAACCGCGGACAACTTCCGAAATGCTGACTTCACGGGTAGAGACTTGTCCGGAATTGGGGCCGTTTAGTAGCGTGTAGAAATAGGAATAGACGGTGAAATAAGTGCGAGGAGCATAAGCATCTCCGAAGAGGTTGTTACGCACTGGAGATTCCGTTTCCGGTTCGATCAACGAAGAAGAAAGAGGTGGCGCTTCACTTTTCGTTTCTGTTCGATTGACTGGTCTCTTGCGGATGACGACAAAAGGTTTGCCGTCGGCATTGTTCGATTCCCCTTTATCGATCCGGCGGGCAATTTTCTGATCGTCGACGACGCTGGCGGATGAAACGGGACGGCGTCGAGTGACGACCACCACTTTACGTGCGCGATTGTTCGATACGAAATCTTCACCGATTTTTCGTTCAGAAACAATATCGGATACTTTGCGAGTGACGGTCCTGCGCCGGAGCGTTCCACGTCCACTGGGCAATGGCTCTACTTTGAATTCCTCCAGATTAGATTCAATAGCTTCCAGCGGTTCCTCATCCGTCCATTCGTACGAAACTTGACGAGCTTTGCGTCTGCTGTTTCCTTTAGCCTTCTTGATAACGTCAGCCAAACGTTGGGTCTCTTTAACATCTTCAATGGCTTCAGTGTCCATTTCGTTGATGGCCGACATGACGTAATAATCGAGATCTAGCGGTGAATAATTCTCGGGCAATTCGTAGATTCCCTTGTCTGTTCCGACCAAGAAAGGAAGTTGGGAAGCCTCCATTGGAAGGATATCGGTAGGATCAACTTGGCGTTTGACTACCGTAGCATCGGCTGCATTGCCATCCAGCGTGATCGTAGACAAAATGGAGCTGAATTCTCCAGGTCGTCGACCAGACAAGAAGAGAGTGATTACGCTCGTAACCGGTATGGGTTTCGCGGGAACAATTTCCTCTCTCGGCTGTTCGACGACTTTGAATTCCTCGAGCGGCTCGAAAGCAACTTCGTCAAACTCCTCAAACATTTGACTGGATAAGATTTCTTCCTTTTTCTTTTGTGGAACAACAGCGGCTTGCGGAACCTGTGTAGCCTGAATGGGTAAAACCTGTGCAGGTTGCAGCTGGGGAGCCAATAGTTGAGCTTGCAATAATTGATTACCCAGAAGAGCTGGAAGCAGATTAGCCAAAGCATTTCCTGGAGCATCCGTTGGCCCCGTGATGAATCGTCTCCGTACTGAAATCAGTAGCCGTGATGACTGTGCTCAACGAACCGATGATAGTCGTGAAAATTTCTTGCCCACGCAACGTGATTGGAATCTTGGTCGTTTTCAATTCCGTCAACGTTGTCACGAATGTGTTGGTATGCGTGATGAAACTTGTGACGGGCCCGCTTTGTTGCAGACCACCAAGTAAAAGCTGCTGCAATAAATTGTTGGTCGATGCCAGAGGATCGGAAATGGTAGAAACGACCGTCTCTACTTCGAACGCTGTACTGGGCACAATGTGAGAAAAGGAAGTAGGTCTTCCACGGATAGTGGTCGGCGTGAAAGTCACCGTCGTCGTCTCGGTTGGTTTCAAAACGTATTGCGTAATCAAGGTGGTGCCAGGTGTAGGGGTAGCGCTAACCTCGCTCGCTAGATAACGCCATGTTCCGCTAACTCGCATCGTAGAGTATTGATCCAAAACTTCGATGCTCGGCTTGGCGGCAATCACCGTCCTGAATTCCGTCTTGCCGTTGTTAACAACTGGAATGGTCGTCTCGGTGGGCACTTTGTGAGTCACGCTGATTGGCAAAGAAAGCGAAGGCGCCGAGCTGGGTAAAACTGGCTCTGGAGAAATGAATTCTTCTTCGTCGAAATCGTTGATGGGCACGCGATTTCTATTGCTGGGTCTACGGCCATTACCAAACGTACGACGACCACCTGACGAGCTCCTTTCCGTCGTGGTAGATACCCTCGCTCGCTGCCTTGCTACCGCAGCATTGGTTGTAGGGCGGGTTCTAGAAGACGTAGATGTTCCAGGTCTTCTGTTCTGACTAGTTCTTCCCGCAGTAGCCGAAGATGTCCTCGTCCGCGATCGAGGGGCAGGCGTAGTCGCTTGATTCCGGTTCTGCCTGTTGGCCATAAGACGGTCTCGCAGGGCGGAGGTGCTCGACGATGTTTGACGAGATTTAGTAACTTTGCGATCTTCAACTTCGAATCCATCGTAATCTTGAGCGTCAAGGAGAGCGAGACGTTGTTCGTACTCGTAATCCTGGTTCACGATTGAGGCGCTAGCAGCGCGTCCACGTGTCGGGCTGGTCTTGGCGGAAGGTCTGCGATAATGCGCTGGATCGTAAAAGTAGTGATCGAAGTCAATCTGTCGTTTGGAACGTGGAAGGAGAGACTTCAGGTGCTTCGACAGTCACTACTTCAACATTTGATGCAGCAGCAGCTTCAGTCCTGCTGGCCGGACGAGTTGGTCTCGTAACCGCAGGTCTGGGCTTCTCAGTAAAAGTCAACTTTGGCGGACGGACGAATCTAGGACGCGATGTTACGCTCGAATCGGATGAAAGAGAGTTAGTGGAACTACTCGAGTCGGATGATGAGGCGACTTGATTCAGTCACAGCCGGATTCACATTGCGAGAATTGGCTCTTGAGAATGGAAATTGACGACGGGATGGAATAAGTGGCGACACCGCTGCCGGCTCGATAGGCTGGACTTGCCGGTCTGATCGGAGACGGGCGCCTGAATGAGGAAGTCGCTCTGGCTGTTGTTGGAGTCACGGGTTCAGAATTATCATCGGTGGTAATTTCTTCTTCAATGGCAACTGTCAGTGGAGTTGTTGGCCGTCCGAATCGCAGAGTGCTGGATACGGAGCTACTCAAACCGCTACTGACGATCGTGCTGCTTGAAAGGCCGGAAGCCCGGACACCACTGCTCAAAATCGATGGTCGACGGGCAGATAATCCGGCCAAACTACTGCGGGGAGAACCGATCGACGGTGCGAAGCTACTGCTGGAGAACCGACGGCCCGGAAGGCCGGTGGAAGAAGACAAGACTGGAGTCGGACTGATTCCTCCGATACTAGATGGAGAACCAGATGATCGCAAACGGAAGAATTGGCTTCCGCTTCGGGATGAAGACTCCCCTGCGGTGCTGCTGGCGATGATAGGTGAAACGCCGGATGGCCGGAATCGGCTACTAAATGGAGCTGGACGGCTTACGCTGCTGCTGCTGCTACCGCCACTAATTGAGGCCGGGCTTGGCGAAATTGGAGAGGAGGTGGTTGTTTCGTCACTGACGCTGACGGCGCTGGTGAAAGGAGGCCGTCTTGGCCTAGTGGGCAAAGGAGGTCGCGGTCGCTGGGTGAACGGCCTGATGGCAGGAACGAAAGTGCGGTTGCGGGGAGGTGCCGATAGGCGCGTCGTGATACGCCCACCGTCCACTTTGGAGCTTTCATTGTCCTGTTGTTCTTCAACTCCGCTTTCGGGTGCGGGTGACGTGCTAATCGTCTGAGACGGGCTGACGGGCAGCACGATAGACCCTTCCAACTCGACGGACGGTGTTACCACCGAAGATGGAAACAAATCAGTTGCTTCTAAACCTTCCACTCCGCTCGCAGCTACAATAACTGTCGCCGGAAGCTGAGATGCTGGATTGAGCACTTCGCTGGAACTCTCCAAGATGCGGGCGTACTGACCGTTAATGAACGTGCCCAGCACGTCTGTTGTGAAAACAGTCGTAATGCCGTTATTAACCAACGTGCTGCGGATGGTCGATAGCAATCCAGTCAATGATGGAAGGTTGCTCTTCTCCGATGCGGCCAAATCAACAATCAATTGACTGACGACGTTCGTTCCAATGTTGCGAGCCGTGTTATTGGCAACCACTTCAGCATCAACGGCTGGCGGTGTCGGTTGGATGTCTATAACCGGAGTGGCAGCATCATCGAGGCTGGGCACAATCGTAGCCACAGGAGCCACGATCGTCTCTGATGCTGAAACGTAATTAGTGATGGTTTCCACGCTGCTGGTCACAATGGAAGAATCTGCTTCAAAACTGGTTGCGAAATAGGTGAAGGTGGTATAGAAAGTGGTCAGGGCTGGATCGAATGGTTGGCGTTGGAGTGATGGCAATGACAGATGTCGGGACGATTGGCTGGACGGTAGGAGCTTCGCTTGCAGAAGCTGTGGGCGTCACGATGTTGGTCACGGTCTCTTCTCGTGTGTCGAATCAATGTTTGGTCATCAACAAACGATGTTGTTTTATAGGTGAATGTAGTGTAGTAAGTAATAGGGAAGACTGGAACAGTGGCCTCGATAACAGCATCCATTTCCGTCAGAACGTTGGTCACCGTCTCTTCACGGCTGACGACATTGGACGTTCCATCTGTGAAGAAGGTCGTCAAGTACGTGAAAGTTGTGTAAAGCGTCTGCGGAAGCGAAGGTTCCGTGGCTGTTGATGGATCGATGGTCGGCACGTCCTCGATCGGAGATTCGGAAACGATTGGCTCTTCGGAAATGATTTCAATCGGAGCTTCTGACGAAGAAACGATGGGGGTAGTTTCTACGGGGCTTTCGATCGGTGCCACTGGAACAGTTTCCTCCATGGGTGGTGGCGTCGGCATTAAATCCGTGGAGCTTATGGGCTCTTCGGATGTCTCGACCGTTACTTCCGCTTGACTAATTTCGGGTTCTTGGGAGACTGGCTCAACAGCGACGGTGGAGGGTTCGGGTGTCGATACAACTGGAGTCGAAACGATCACAACCGGAAGGACGGTTTCAATAGACGGCACTACAGGAAGGCTAGTCTGAGCAGTTGAAACCGGAACGGATGTCGAAGCTGATTCTTGACTTCTACGCTCGTCCTGCGCTTTCAGCGATTCCCAGAGTTCTTCGTCGATGTCGGTCAGCTGGACAGTGGGAGTTACAGCGTTGGTACTAACCACAATACGGCTAGACACGACCGTTGTTCCGTTGACCAAAGCCGTCGTGAAAAAGGTGAAGGTAGTAAAGAATGTTTTGACAATACCGCCAGCTAGCGAACTGAAAAGCTGTTTCCTTTTTCCTGCTTCGTCACCGACAGACTCCATTAGCGAAGATTCGATGACACTCGGCTGAATTTCATCCACCATTTTGGTAGTCATGACCTCACTTTCCATCATTTTGGTGGCTTCTTGGAGTACAGGTGTCGTGGCTAATGGGCTTTCACCTGTCAGCGTAATCACGCTTGATTCGACTTCCTCACGAGTAATCATTTTGGTGGTCGTATCATCGAAAAGCGTCGAGAAATAGGTGTACGTTTTAAAGACAGTCGTGATGGAAGGACTGGTTTCGTTACCCGATTCACCCAACATCATCTCGACGATATCATCAGGTTTGATTGTCTCTTCGACGTACTGAACATCGGAGCTGACCACTTCGCGAGAGCTAACTGAAGTAATAACCTCGTCTCCTTTAGTTTCCGTGAATGTCGTAAAGAACGTGAAGGTAGTGACGCGAGTGACGGGCAATAAACCTTGCGGCGTTTCCGCCAGCGGGGTGCTAGTTTCAATTGGCTGATTCAAACTGCTTTCCAGCTCAACAGGCTGGGCCGCAAATGCCGGAATCTCAGCAGGAAGCTCAGTGGCGACAACGGCGACCGGAACGGTAGCTACAATCTCAACGGGTGTGTCTACTATAACGGGGGCGACAGTATCGACGATCGCGTTGGGTGCCAAAACAGTGGTGATGGTACTTACCACGTTAGCCCATTCACCGTCGATGACTGTACCGAAAATGAGCGACGTGTAGACGGTGGTCACTCCGTTGTTGACGAGTGAACCTTCGAAGGAAGAGATGAGTCCGACGGGTCGGGCTGGCTCTACCGGCCGTGGTGGCAATGGTCCCAGGGCAGGTAGTTTCGGTCTGATTGGGGGTTTATTTTCGACACGAGGTTCTCGTTGACCGTCTTGACTAGATGGTTCACTTTCCGTGCCTTGCTCAGTTCCGCTTTCTGGGGCAGACGTAAATGTTTCCGGTTCAAATTCTGTTTCTAGGTCATCGGCTGGTCTATCAGGGACAGTCGGTTCCTCTTGCACGGCCGAAATCACTTCCAGCTTTTCAGTTAGAGGGTTTTCGGCTTTCACGGCTGGGAAAGACTCCACAGCTACGATATGAACGGCTGGAACAGGATCTTTGCCTCCCGTCTTGAGCTGGACATTGGAAACGGGCTCTGATTCCACGGTTTCGACAGAGACAACTGAGGGTTCAACGGTTTCGACAGGGACAACTGAGGGTTCAACGGTTTCGACATCAACAGATGGAATAGGCTCTGACTGCACAGATTCAGCATTCACAGCTAGGATGGGCTGCAATTCTACTTCGTTCACCCTCGACGACTGGAACGGGCTCAGATTGAATACTTTCAATGAAAGCCGGGAACAGGATCCTTTCCCCCTGTTTCGGTTTTGAAGGGCAGGTCAGCTTCCAACTCACCGATTGAAGCCGTGATAGTCGTCACTTCCACGTTTTCTGTGACAACTTCTTCGGTTTCAATGACATCAGCTTCAATCGGAGCAAGATTCAACATTGCGAGACGATGGTAAAGCAGCAACAAACGTTTCGAGGACGACAACAGGTTTCGTTTGAACGGCAGATTCTGGTAATAAATCACTCCTGGCACGAGATCCCCGTAGATTATTGTCTGGGACCTCTTCGAAACTGGTGATGATCTTTTTACTTTCATCGTCGGTTGGTTTATCTTCATCGAATGCTTGATTGATACCTCCGATAGAAGATTCAATGACACGTTCACCAACCAGTGATGTTAGATGGGCTGTTTTGAAAACGATTTTTCCGGATTCATCTTCGTTCGCCAAGCTGCTGTCGATGACTACAGTCGGGATGACAATGCGGCTTAACAGGTGACGGTTGGACGTTGCCAATTTGATCAATTGATGGCAATGGCGCGAAAATTTCGGAGCTCGTCAGGATTTCTTGCACGTAAATTTGATCGATAAAAGTGCGAACAAATTCAGTCGTTTCGATGGTTGTCGTTTCGCCACGAATACGAGTCACCAGCGAGCTGGAAACAAGTCCAGTGGGAAGAAGATCGACGGGCAGATCGACAGCGAATAGATCAGTAGGAACAGGCGAAAAAATTCGCGATTTAGTGCTCTGAATTTTGGCGTAAGTGCCATCCACCGAGGTGCCGATAACTTGAGTTGTGTATTCTGTTGTCGTTCCTTCATTGATGAAAGCTCCTTTGGTCGATGTGATCACTCCGAGGAGGCCTGGGCCGGATCAGAGGTAATTCCGTCTTCAGGAAGAAGGTTGTCGTTTGACCACCATTGACTTCCACTCTTACATCTTCATTGTTTGTTTGTTGGGTTTGTTTTTGATTTTGAAACACGCATCGCGACATCGAGGAGAGAATCATCGAAGAAGAACAAACAAAAAAAAAAAAAGACAGGAGAAAGAAGACAATACAAATTAAAACGATACACAAAACAGAAAAAGTAGGATGAAGATGTTGCATGGAAAGACTTCATTTCCCGGAAAGGCGAAGAGAGAAAAAGAAATATTTGTCTTGGAAGGCATATGAAAATATCAAGTGTCCCCCACTCTTGCCGCCCACCCAACCATCAGAAAGTCCAACAAAGCCAAGTGGCGATTTCTATTGGAAAGTTGTTGCACACGCTCTCTCGGACATAGCTGGTTTCCTACTTGGCTCGAGAACAATAGCAATCAATATACGAAGAAAGAGAAAAGTAAGAGAGAAACGGAAGAGAATCTTTCTGATGGTAGTAATAAAAAAGAAGAAAAACCACAGACAGGCCGAACAAACCAAACAACAAAATCGAACAACCGGCTAAACTTAAAGAAGAAAAAAATTTGGCCGTAAATGCAGGACATTTTGTTGTTGGATTCCGTAACTTGTCGAAAAAGAAACTATGCGTACGAGTATGGGCACGACCAGCCATCGTTTCGATGCGCTTGTTTGGTTTATTTGGGCGCGGGAATGTAACAGAGAGAGAGAGAGGTGGAAAGAAAGCGTGAATCATTAACCATAATTGATGAAAGATTATGCAGATTATCACAGACAGACGAAAAGAAGTAGGTACTATGATGGATATATTGTGTGGACCATTGGTTTTTTATAACGCGGTTTCTGCCATTTTTCTTTTGTTTGTTTCCTTTTGCATTTGCGAGTGCCGAATTATTAAAGACGATGGCCACACACAACGCGATGAAAAGAAAAGAAAGTTTTGCGATTTTTTATACGTAATCCCGAAGAAAAGGAAGACGATTCGACAATAGAAGTTCATCTCAATTCAATGCTTAAGATAGTAATAAAAAGAGAAGAACAAGGAAAAGGAAATCTGTTAGAATGTGGAAAAAAAAAAAGAGAAAGAATCTAGAAAGGATTTCGAAAACGCGGCACTTACCGGAGGACGCACGTCGGAATCTAACGAGGTCGTCGATATTCTGCAAGTCCTCGTCCGACTTGCAGTTACCTCCAATCAGCCCTGAAATCCATCATCCAACAAAGGAGTGTTTAGCCTTGATTTACGATTTCATTTCAGCAGATCAGCATTTTAAGGAAAAGATTTCCATATCGAGAGAATGCGACAAAGACAATGGATTGTGCGAGGAATAACAAGGAGACATGACAACGCATCTTTTTTTCCTTCGTGATTGATTTTACCTTCATCGGAGCCATCAGCGCAGTCCAGTTGGCCGTTGCCAACCAGAGATCCGGTGATGCAACGAGGCTGCCCACATAAACAGGTGAACTCCCAAGGTTGACAATCTATATTTTAAAACGAAACAAAAATCGTGAACTACTTTACGAAAATTCAGAAATGTGATTGGTAAAAAATAATCAGTGCGAATCACTGAACACGAACAAATGGTATTTTTATTACACAAATTCTAGCTTTGTTTGGTTTTTTTTCCTACACATTTTTATGAATATTGAGTCACCGCTCTATATAGAAATAAACGACGCCTATTCAATTTCTCTCTGGATTTTAAAAAAAAGTAGAAAAAACTCCTATTTTTCGTATCATCGTCACGACCATCATCACGATTAGGTTTGCTCAAGTGTTGCAAAACTGGGACGACCCATTGCCGCTGCATTTGTGGAAGGCGTAGACACGTGATTGCCATGAATGATGATGAGATTTTATAGTTTTTGTTTCTTTCTCTTTTCTAACTTATTCCTGCCTCCTTGACTTTTTCCACTGCGTTCGGTTTCATCGGGGACCATGTTTTTTCGTGACTAGGTAAGTTGGCTCACGTTGGATGAATCGTGTTTCTTCTTTTTTCGCTCAACTATAAAGTGGCACTTTTTTTTCCCTTTCTTCGCCGCTAGCTCTCTCTCACTCGCCAACTTCGTGAGTGATTGTTTGCCAAAGAGGTCGCCGTTAACGCATCTAAAAGTCGGAGAAGGCAAAAAGAAAAAAAAAAATCCCTCTCTCTCTCTTTTTGCCTTCGTTTGTGAATGCGCGTGGGACTTGGAGGGAGAAACCGGTTTCTTCATGGCTTCATCAACGAGAAGTAGTTATTGCTTTCCGACTAACAGCCAAGAAGACCATGAAACACCTTTCATTCCTTAGAAAAATACCGGAACGCTTAATCGGGCTGTTCTAATCTTTGTATCCTTAATTCACCTTGCATAAGGTATAAGATGAAAAACGTGAGCTTATAAGCATAAAATAAAAGTCAAGCGAAATTATGCATCTCCGGAATTGAATATTGAACATATAAAAAACACTTGTCTGTCAAGTTCTTTTTCGTCAAGACATTGATGTAATCATAAAAATGGGCGGCTGAGTAACTTGTGCAGAGGAAAATTCAATTAAAAAAAAAAAGGACGTGAGGGGAGTTTTCTCTTGGCAGCCAAATAACCTGCTGGCTAAATACACTTTTCTTAACCGTGAAAGGTGTTCAGACTGTCTAGCATCTAATATGGACGCAGAGCTTCTATACTGGGTTGATCAAAGGGCCAAGGTTTTGCCATTTCGATTGGATTTCTGAGAGTTGTCCGAAAAATTCTTTGTTGAACTGATGGAAAATAGAAATCAAGGATATGGCGGAGCCACACCCAACAAGTCTTGTTTACCTCCAATTCGGCTCTGACTGCAAAAAAAAATGAAATAAATTCCAAGTCAGCCATCACTTTGCGAGACAGTTTCGCCAGCTCTCTGATTGACCATGTAATCTAAACATGGTAATGTCACTCTATTTTTTAAGAGAAAGAGTTGACCGAGATTTTTCGCTTGCTGTTGTAGCTCCATCGTCTAGTTAATCCGTAACGAAGGTCATTCAAAAACCCCATTTTAATTGACTGTACAGAGCGCGTTTCTTAGCAACCCTCCATCAAAGGATCGTCAATACAAAACGGAACAGTAATTGAAGAACAAAACAACCAACTGTTTTTTTTTTTTTAATGTCGTTTAGTCATCACAGTGTTGAAATTGTCAAGGGGAAAAAAAAAAGGCTTTCCCAGAGTCCAGGTAATAGGTAGGTAGGTATATATGTCTAACGGGACATTCGAGGACAGTCGGTTCGAGAGTCGGGGCACCGAGTTCTTTCCGCACCGGCGCAGGTATAGGACGTACGGTGTATGCACGACGTGCTTACGGGTATTATTTCTACATGCGCCGGTGGTAATACCCCGTTGTGTTTCACGCATCTTATAGTTATCCTTTCTTTGTCCCACTATTCATCATTGCTTTTCCCTCTTCTTCAGCGCATTTGGCCCAGCAACAATGAACGCATTTTCGTGGCGTTGCATTCTACCATCCTGCGCATTCCGAACGCTAAAAAAGATGCACATGTTTCATGTACAGTAAGAACAGATTGGGAGCTTATTGTAGCGTACAGATTTGCTGGAGCCAATCGAATGCCCAAGAAATGATTTGTCCTTTAACGTTAATTTTTAGTTCCGCGACGCGGAAATTCTTTGGAGCATATGTTTGCGGCATCTGTTTGAAGTCTTGAGATCAGTGAATAACAATGTTGATCTGCTTGAAGATAATTCGGTAGTTTTCCCGTTGAAAAACATCAACTTTTTTTTTTTTTTTGTGGCGTGTTATTGAGAAATTGGCTGGTTCCAGTGAATAATTTCATTGCCGTCCGGTTCTCTGTTTCTTAGACAACAATTTCCTCTGTCCTAGACAACATTCACGCTTCGTGAAAGGTGCGTATCCTTGGTGACTCACGCAGATGGAATACAGACGAGCGATTATATAAGGTGGCTGATGAAATTGATTGCCTTGCCAGGATCTACTGAATCCAAAAACACTTCCATACAAAAATGCAAAACATGAACAGATTTCCTATCTCTTTTTTCTTGAAAACTTTAAATCTAATTCTTTTCTGCTTGGAAAATATCGTAGTTTCCGCTCGATGCAAGTGGTTGGCTGCCTGACCCTCGTGACAGCGTCGGGTCGTACAAGAGCGGATAAGAATGGAAGACAAAAAAAAAAATAAAAATAAAAAAAGATAAAACGACAAAGGGAGAATCAAAGAAGAACACGCACACGGAACAAGGCATCAGACCGCACGGCCAAAGTGAATGTGGTCATCATCATCTAGCCTATCGCTATCTTCCTTTTTTCTTCTTTTCTAGCCCCATCGTGTGCATCGGGACTTGCACCCTGCGGGGGCTTCAAGGCAGTTGAAAGGCCAGAAGAGAATGAGTAACGGGACTGAGCGTGACCTCGCCAGGAATGCTGATGCACCGTGAAATGCAGCAGCGCTGCGCAAGGTAAAAAAAAGGAAAGGACCTGCGAGCGCATCACCTAATGCTCCACCATTTTCCCTTACTTCATATTCACCAACCCGAGAATTTGTTTTTTTTTTCAACAAATTTTTTGCTTTATTTCTTCTTAGATTTCTTTCAACCGTGAATGAAATTTATTTTCTTCTTTCTACGAGTTCCGCACGATAGTCGCGTCGGTAACGATCGACTATACGCGGGATATTTTTTTTTTTCTCTTTCGCGGTCATACGAGCCATAGACGTACGAGTTCATAACTTTCTCATCGCATCAAAAGCAAAATAAAATCCTCATTCGGCATTTTTGGTTCATTCATTTTCCGCTTAGCTGATTTTTCTGTAAATGTATCACGATGCCTTGACGATATGTTTGATGAGAATTCATTCACCGAATCGTTGAAATGTGGTACACATCATACCGGAAAAAAACGTACCACCGCTTACGGTAGTTGTGTACACACACAACAAATCCGGGCGATGGATTGAAACAACAGCAGATCCATCAACCATCTTTCACGATCCGTTTGTATGGAACGGTCTCAAGCATATAGCGTCATTTTTCCGTGTGTGTTACACAAGAATTCCATCTTCATGTTCTCCTCCCATTTCGGTTGGGATGGGATGAAAGGCATGCCAACAGTTTGAGGTTTATGAAATAGTTTTTTGTTCTTTTTCCTGAAGTTAGAAAGCGGATTTGATACGGCAATTCATTCCCGAAAAACGAGTTGCCCAGTTTTTTCAGTGTTAAGTACATATACGTACCATGTTTATACTTATCTATTAAATGTATCCGTTTTTATTTTATTTTATTTTTTTTGTCTACGTGATGTTTGTTTCAAAGGGTTGTTTTACGAGCATAGTTGAAGATTATGTTAATGTTACGCAGCGTGGTGTAATCGGGTGTGTGTGTCTAACCATCAGTTACGGACCTGTTCCATCATTTTCCTATTCTAGATTTTCTATTTGGATGTTTCCCTTCTTTGTTTGATGATCTAAATAGATTCTTTAACGGCAGTATTCCATCAAAGTGCCAACAGACCACCAACATACGAGCCAAAACAAAAAATGCTTCCATCTTCCCCCACCCCAAGAAAAGAATGGATTTATTATTATTTTTTTTTAAATTCGACTCACCTTCGTCGGATGCGTCAGGGCAATCGGCGACGCCATCCTGCACGCGTTCCACCTCGATACAGATGCTGGGATGATTCCGGCAAGCTACTTGGGTCGACGGGTCGCAGGCGGACGTTGATCCTTCTCCGCCAGCTTTTTGATGATTGTCGGCCAGAAACATAAAATGAAATGATAAAAAAACAAAAAACAAAGTCGTTTAGATATTAGCGTGACGTGGCATGCCAACTGCTGCGTGCGCAGACAGTAACGCGCAAAAGCGGATCTTATGTTCACTGCGTGATTCATATTGAACTCATCCGCCCTGTTGATGTCCCTACATGGCATTTTCATGGCAGCCTTTTTTTTCTCTCTCTGTTTTCAAAGTCAAACTCGTAAAATACGTCAGGGCAAAGAAGAAGTTGCGCTACAATTGAGGAAGTCATATTGCGCGGGTAAGGGGAAAAGGGAGGGTCGTCGGGGCGTACCATGAGCGAATGGGATAAGACGGATCATTTCCGCATGGATTTCAACGAGATGGTATAAATTATACGATCATATAAAAACACAAGAAATTCTGTTGCACTGACGATCGCATTGGCGAGAAGAAGGGAAAGGTGCGATTTCCAATTATCGATGAATATTTAAAAAGGTCGTCATCGAGATGCGCTCGTGCGAGCTAGAAGCCGTCAGCTGGCCTTAATGTTTTCAAGCCAATCAATTACTGACGTGTAAAATGGTTACGATGTAACAAGCTTTGTGCTCAGACACTGAACCAACAGCGCCAATTGGGTTGATGGTTAATAATTTGGAAAAGAAAAAGGTGGACGATTTGCATAAGACATGCATATGAAACTACTATAGTAAAAACCAAAAAAAAGAGAGAGAAAAAATTGAAGTACTAAAAAGGAAATGAGTTTTGGCCACTAGCGTCCCACACTACCGTTACGATATAGGAATTATTTGTCGGGAGAAAAAATGGAATGCGAGTCCGGCGTGACGTTAGAGAAGAAGACGCCGACTATCCAACCGTCCGGTCTATCCGGTTCGTGTCATCTTGGCTATCTTTCGTCACTTGATTCACAAGGGGGTCTCAACTCACGTAGATGGCGATACGCAGTAACGATGGGTTAAGCTGCGGTCCGGGAGCGAAAGAAAAAACGCTGGTGAGGTCAGCTAGGGACGTTCACCTGCGACACTTTTGTCGGCTCCAGCCAACAGCCCAAAAATGTAAAAGGTCGAATGCAAAAGAGGCATCTACAACACACACACACACACCTATAACACACGCAGACATAGTACCGGGACTTTTTTTTTTTTTTTCTTTAATGTTTACAATGTCCAAGACTAACTTGCGCTGCCGGCATCGTCGTCGGAATTCTTATGGGCACGGCTTGTGGGGTCAACATCTAACAAATAGCTGCCCTCCAGTCTCTTAACCGTTTCTGGAACGTAAGGAACAGCCCAAACATTTGCGCATTGTAACGCGAAACCATCGAGTTTGTTAGACCATCCCGAAATGTAAAAAAAAAAAAAAATGGAGAAACAACAGAAATCTAATAAAAATAAACAAACACTGGACGAGGAAAAGAAAAAAAAGAAACAATTTTTGAACACAAGTATCTGCTTTTCCCAATATCGGGGCCAGGGAAAGAATTTTCTTTTTTTCGCTGACCAATTTCGCAGTTGGAGCGTGATATATTGCAAGGGAGATCGGGCGGGATATAACGGAACTGATCAAAAGAATTTCTCCGATAGTGTACACGGTGACGTACGCATATCTTATTTCTCCTCGACTTTTGAGTTATCGGAAACTGTTCGGCCTTTGAAATCTCTTTCCTGGTACAATCATTCAACATTTTGTTTGCCCTTCGCCTTTGATGCTTAATGAAATTCACGAAGCTCCTCAAAGCATTTCGCGTGTTCATAAGGTTGGCGTCGAAGAAATCCAAAATTTGCTCTACATTTGAAAGCTCAGCGATTCCGACATTTTGAGTCATCACATACACAACAGGAATAATAACTCTCATCCGTCCGTGACTTGGATAAAGAAAAATGGAAAACTTTCTACTAACAAACAAACAAAAAAAAGGCCAGGTGATTCCTGGTCAATCATCTTTTGGTCTTACAGCTTTTTCCTGTGTTGTTTGAATCAAGAAATCATCGTCATAGATTTCCGTCATCAGTCGCACACAGAAAATGATTTGCGTGGCATCAGAAAAACGGCCAAAAGGATTTCTCTTTTTCCCGTGGATGTGCGCTAAGAATGGACGTCCCCCCCACTCCATTTCCTGATGTATGATGGCGCGGAAGTATTGATTATATTAGCCGTCAAATGTTATCCATTCCGATGACTGCCTGATGCAGGTATATAGAATGACGCCCACATTTCTATTGCACGTGAATGTAACGGGATCATTTCGGGATGATGGAAGGTACAACCGTAAGAGAACACCTGTGTCTTCTGATTGCGTTCATCCGTGACCCCAACCCCCTTCCCCCTCCTCCTTTCAGAAAATGTGTTTTTTTTTTTCGTGTTGGCTGTCAGAAGGAAGTAACGAATCTCCCTTTTTGTCGCAATCGTTCTCATTTTCTCTGCTGTGACGTTGTGCTAGTAGTAAATGTCGGAGACATTTAACGACCCGCAAGATCCTCATCAAATCATCAAAAGCTTATAATATCGTGCCTGTGGGACATGACGCAAATCTCTCTATTCTACTTCTCATCAAGAAAAATTATTTTTCTTTCCTTTCGTTCCCCCCTTTACGTTTTTTTTTTTTTTAAATATATTCCGCTATTTTTACCACCAGAGTCGCAATGGGCGCGTACCGAATAAAGAAAATTCAAAGTCAGAAATAAAAAAAGTTTTGCTCCGTTTTCTTTTAATCTCCTCCCACTAGCAGTTAGCATGTCTGCCTTTTAAATTCCATTCTTTCTGTTGAATAATGTACACAAAAAAGGGGGGGTAACCTAACATTGTGTTTAATATACTACGATATGCTGAGCATAACGGTACGGCACCAACGACGACGCTACTTACTTCACTTCTCTTTTTTTGTTTTTGCTTTCCACCTTTGTGAGCGCCCAGTGTCCAAAAAGGCTAATCCCGTTGGGGTGTTCGAGTCTAGCCCGTTACTTAACTTTTTTTTTTTCTTCCTTCCCTTTCTGTGTGAGACTATGTGTTTTTCTACTACATCCTTTTCGTATTTGGGTAAAAGTTTGTTTTTCTCTCTTCTCCCCCTCACCTGAATCGCCGCTCCCAACCCTATTGTATATTACGTATTATATACGGACACAACAGGCCAGCCCTTTTGAGCCTCTCTCTTTCCCCTTGCTATCCTACCTATCCACGTTCTATTATTTTTTTTATTTCGGCAAAGAGTTGGCTAAATGGCAAAGAAAACAATGTAAAGCTTAAGGCATGAAATAGATGCGCGAATCCATCTGCCTGACGTTGTGTAATAATCCACGCTGTGCGGGAGCCGTTACTTGATTGACTAATACATCCAAAGAGAAGAGAAACACAAGAAACTTTGGAATGCCAATAATCTATGCAATTCTCTAACGTTTCTTGCCATTTCAAAGTCTTTTACGATCAGTACGTTTACTTGGCTCGTTTGCTTTGTGGGCGAGGGAAAATGTCACGGTCACATTACGTTTTACTTTTATCCAGAAATATTTTGTTTTTTTTCTCACCCTCGCCAAACGTCAATATGTTTTTCTCCGTTTGTCACCAACTATTTGTCTGTTTCCCCCAAATTCCCATGACCAAACCGCCCTCGAAAAATTGCGCGTTTGTCAGCAGCAGCTATACATGTTGTGTTTCGTTGTTGATGGCAGGCAATACATCTAACTGTACACAACAGCCTATTTACCACAAAAGGCAACACCCAAAAACAATTGGCCAGCTGGCTGGAAAACAAAATTCCGCACCCAGATGTTCTTTCTATTTGCAGGCAGATTTTTTCGTTTTGTTTTGTTTTTTTAGATTGAAATCTTCGCAGCTCGTTGGCGTGTGGTGCCAAGGTGAAACAACATCAGGGCGCCTTCTTTTCTCGTCTGTTTCTTGTTGACGATACTGTGGCCATCATCTGCTTCTTGCCCGCTGGTTCACCTTCCAAGTCTATTTATGGTAGTCTATGCGCCTCTTGCCGAATCCCTTTGCGTGCCGAACAAAAATGAAAACCCCGCTGATTGGGGTCTGGGCTGCTGCGGGCGTCACTAGCCGTTCATTTTTCTCGATCGAAATACGTTAGAAACACAAGGCCAAGGCGCCGAGAAGATGAACGAGTCCCTTACGGTACATTTGGCACCAAAGAAAGGATTTCGCGTCATTTTTTATTTTGTTTTTTTAAAACAACATTTTTTCTAAAGGCTTTTTCCGATCGAAGACAGTCGCCGTTTTTTTTCTTGCGGCTACCAACGAATTGAAGTTATAATGTATGCAATTTGAAAGGAAGGAACGGTTTTAGTGCATTGGCCGCTTGAGCATTATTTGTGGTGGAGAAAATGTTTATTTTGATTGTATGTTCGTCGCTTTCATGTTCCGCGGCGATTTGAATGCGACAGCGCCTTTCAAACGATACGCAACGGCCATCTATTTTTGAAAAATAAAAAAATTCTACGAATGGAAAAGAGACGATCAAACAGGATGGCCATCAATGGTTCTGACGAGCATTCGAAAAACCTTGCCCAAAAAAAGAAACACGATCATTTGAATGCACGCGTAGATTGGCCTTACATGTCTATGCCCCAGTCCAATCATTTCTTTTTTTTTCTTCTAGAATTCCCTCTCTTTCTGTTCTGCATTTTTTCTTTTTCTTTTTTTTGGGGGAACTCGTGCGGTCGTCCCGTTCCAAGTCCCGGTGGTCGCTATACAAATTTAGCTTCTAGCTACATATAGTTTGAATAGCTGCGAGTAACGATGCTTTTCTTTATTTTTACCTGTAGTAATGATTTCAATGTTCACGGTTTCATTGAAACGGTTGAAAACAACACACAACTGACACAATTGCGGGTAACGCAAACTCCCGGTTTCTTTCTCTGTCTCTCGAAATTCACGCAAATATAAAAACCCAGTTCGTGAATAAACGAAAATAATCCTACCTTGATTAGCGGTGATGAATGCGGCGTTGAGCAAGAAGAGGAGAGCCACAAGAGCAACGCTCCACCCACCGATGGATGGTTGCTGCATCTTGGGGGACTCGGTCGAAAGCGGGAATTTGAACTTGCGCGCGTTTAGCGCCTCCGTCAAAGAAATTTTAAACCAACCAAACGAAAATCAACTGCCTGTCGGGGTGGGGAGCGAAAAGAACGTGTAATCCTGGTCAGTTGAAGACACCCGGTGAAATTGAACGGAGATTAGCAGTTAAAAAAAACAAACAAAATAATAATAATTTCCACCAATCAAGGAGAAAGATGCGCTGCACCGATGACACACAAGTAAACGCCGGTGAAGAGTTACCACCATCCACTTCGGCAATCTTTTTTTTTTGTTGTTGAAAGAGTGAGTTTCGCACACCGCAATAAATCAATAATCTTTCTTTTTCCAGAGTAAAAAAGAAGGACAATTTTCAGGATAAATGCGAAGAATTAAACTTTTTTTTTTGTTTTTTTCTTTCTGCGTTGACGAAGAAAAATTGTTGGTTTCGTTGAAGTGGCGGCCGTAGCCTAGCCGATCTGTCGTGATGGACTGTTCACCTGGAACTGAGGCGGGGTGCCAGTCGGTTGCTTGGCTATAGTCTGAACGCAGCAGCCAGTGCAACGAGAAGAAAACGAAGGGAATGAAGGAAAAAGAGAAAAAAAAAGGAAAAGAGGAAGAAAGAAAAAAAAAAAAAGCACCGCTTCTAAAAACAGGTGGATTGCCAGAGGCATCAGGAGGAGGAAGTTTTTTTAGCCGAAGAAGGTGGCGGTGTCGTGCATGTGTGTGGCTCAGTGGAGCAACTTTTGGGGTGGGTGGGTGGGGGGTTAGCTGCCAGAAACAACAGAGAAAGGAGAGAAGAGAAAAGAGAGAGGCCAAAGAGGCGGGACGAACATTCTCGACTGAAGGCAACGATAGAAAAATAAGATCCGATTCTTTCGCTTAACACAGCTTGTATATATCGATCTATTAGATTTTTCGCCGATTTTTTGAATTTCTCAACTCATTTTTTTGCAAATGACGCAAGTCGGCCTTTCCTTGATAAACGCCCTCAATGTAATCAGCCAAATTCTATATGCACAACAATCGAATTGTCTTTCGCTTAGAAACATTTATCGTTGTGAATAACTTGGACTTTATGCACTAGGCCAACACCAAACTCTCCTGCACACAGTGCCTGTTGAATTACTCATCCGTCGGCCTGTGTTTTTTTTTTTCTGTCATGAATTAGTTATTCAAAAAGGAAGGCAAACATATTAGAGAAAAAGAGAGAAAGAAGCCGACACATGAAGCATAATGTGGCGTGCGTGAGTGCATCTGCCGACGAGTTCTCCTTCACGAGAATAGGGTTAAAACAACTTTTCCTCAACAGCCTTGATCTCTGTGCACGTTTGTTGTTTTTTCTTTCTTTTTCGTACATTTCGTACGTGAAGTTTATGGCGTCGGCGGCACCAACTGCTTCTTATTTCTATTTATTTATTTTTTTTTTACTATTGTGGCTTGTCTTCCATATGTTTCACGCAACACAGATTTCGCCTTAAATAACTAAAAATAGATATTTAAAATGAAGCTCATAATTTTCGGAATCAATGGGCTGCAAAAAAAAAAAAAAAAAAGGTCGTCGACTAATAAAAATATAGGCGACTGCTGCGAATCACAAAAGAGAATGAAAAATACATCGTTATTCGAAATTCGTTGAAAACCTAATAGATGGAGAGAAAGGAGAGACCCTAACGAGATTGCGGTTCACGACCATTGCTAATACTGTATGCCTATCCACGTCGGAAATCAACATCACATGTTTTGGGGGTGTTGGGGTGGGGGAAAGCAAAATCGGAGAAAATGGACCGCACCGACCAAGAGCCCATCGGTGTTGAATATTGATCGATCGTCGTGTGCATACCTATCGCAAAAAAAGAAGAAAGAAAATGAGCGCTCGTTATGTTTCTCCGTGTGACTGTTAAACAATCTAACGGAAAGCGTCCGAACATCTATAATGTGGCGGGCGGTATAGAAATGAAGAACCACAGATTTCCCTAATGAAGGCACCTCCCAGGCACATGTGAAGAATGGCACAAGTAAAAAGCGGTGCGCAATCGTAACTTTCCATTCATTAAATCAAGTGTCGAATGTAACACAACAAGGAAATCACATCGTCGTTTTTTGTGGCTATTTTCTTCTGCTCAAGGGGAATAAGAAAAATATATTTCAATGTTTGTTATTGTCCCTTTTTTTCTTCTTCTTGATTTAAAAAAACAAGGTAACATTCCAAGCTGAGCTGGAGGACCAGGGTCTATGTGACAGCTGAATGCCTCGTTTAGGCTCATGGCCGTGGTGTTGAAACGGACTAATCAAAATAGCGCATCATCCCGCCTTCCACTTTTTGGCTGTCATCTTTTATTAAATAAGAAAAAAAATAAATTCCTGTGAAATGAACGAACTCGGACACTGCCAACACATGAAAATTGAGAATAATAATAAAAAAAAGATCTTTCCTTGTTCTTCTTTTAAAGGAAATCTTCCCATTTTTGTGTCTTGTTTTAAACACAGGCGGATGAAAAAAAAAGTCTTTTCGAATTACGCCGCAAAGAAAGAATCAAATATTCTGAAAGCATATAACTCTTTTCAAGTGGAAAACATGGTTTCACTCTTAATATTCCACCCTCTTCTTCCCCCCAGAAGACGTGACACTGTTTGATGTGCGCACCGTCTTCCATAGCGACATTATTCTTCTTCCTGGGTCATCTGGTTCTTCGTGTGAGTCATCACCAATGTAATCGCTTTCCGGATTTTCTCACAAACCGTAAAAACACAACAAACTGCCTGCCCTTTGTTAGGGTAAAGTTACCCACATTTAAACAATAAATTCTGCACTAAACATGAATTTTTCCATATATGGGCTACATGACAATAGTTAAACTTCCTCCATTCCACCTGTGTTTGAGGGGACATTTATTTGCCTACATATTTCCGGATGACCGTCTTTTTATTTCTCCATTCTGTTCAGTGCGCATTTTGGCGTTTCCGTTATTGGCAGAACAAATCAAAATGATCCAGCACGCGCGCGCGGCTATGCGCGGCTATGCGAGCGCATTGAACTTGCGCGGATTCTTCTCTAAAAAAGGAACAAAGTACGAAAAGAGGCTAAGCATTGCCATAGAGAATGAGGAAGGAAGCGAAGAAGGAAAAAAAAAAAAAAGTAGGACGTGCTGTTTTGTGCGGATGTGCGATAACACTTTGCTGACCGTTTGAGAAAACTTTGCACGTCCTGGATAAGATGAAGTGGTTTCTGTTGTTTTCCTTTTAGATTCCACCTTGTTGTACTTGCGACTACGTGTGCGACATTCTCGACAGTACGTATCGATGTTTGTAGAAAGATCTGGTCGATGGATCATTCATAACTTGACAACACATCTACTTGCGTATACACGCGGATCAAGTTTTTTTCTATCTCGGTGGCACGTCGTTTCTCTTCCTCCAACGTTCTTTTCTTTTTTTTTTGCTTTGCGTGGACAACAGGAATTCCATTCACGATTAACAATCGACTTCATCATCGTCAGAGAGAGAGAGAGAGAGCGCCATTTTATTTTTTTGGCGGATGTTCAGCGGAATTGAAATCTTTACGACATTGTGCTCCGGGCAAAGTAACCTGTATATAGGCAATTGTTTTTTGTTGTTGTTGTTGTTGTTGTTTTCTGTGTTTAGTAATTTGCCAGTCACTCAGGGCTCCCTACGCCGTGAAATAAAAATGTTAAGTTCTTATGTACCCACGATGTTGTGTGTGTAAATCGGTTGATACGAGACACACACACACACACAAAAAAAAAAGGGTTATAGGATAAAGGAGGTTCGCCTCGTTTCCTGGCACTAGTGGCTCGTTAAAAGCATTTCCGCTTGATGAAGAATCAACGCCCAAGGTACTAACCTAATTAGGTCGTTAGGTTAGTATACTGTACAGTACTTCAATTTTAGGCTGAAAAACGTTGTTTTACGATAGGGCCGACGTGTTGGGTGGCTGGCGATGGCGATATCGAATGAGATTCAGTAAAACCAAAAAACAGCGAGATGAAATAGAAAGGGGGATGAAACCGTGTCACCATTTTTTTTTTTTTTGGCAAACGAGACAAGAAAGCAAAAAAAATAAAATTCAATAAAATCCCGAAATGCAAGAAAAAAATACGGATGGTGAGACTGTATAGGAAAGAAAACTTTCATGCCCGATGGCGTGATGGCATAAAAAGAGAGAAGGCAAGTGTATATCCACTAAAGCTGGATGTGTGTCTTCTTCTTTTTTTTTTTCGTTGTGAATCATCCCGAAGGGGGGTGGGCGGAAATTTAGTTTTTTTTTCCTCTATGTGTTAGTCGAGAGAGTTGAATAAATGAATCATTGATGCGACGCTGAGGGGGGAAACAGCAACAGGAAAAATATTATTTTTTTTCAAAGATTCTTTCGTCTTATCGGCGACGGAGGACGAAGAGGCATAGGTCAGTGATAACAGGTTCTTCTCGATGGAGGCTGGCAAAGAGAGACTTGTGGCGCAGGAGGAGGAACAGCACGTACATAAATATTCCAAGGGTCCATATATAAAAAGAATATATATATACACGTATATATATTTCTTTTGTGAAGAGAGAGAGAAAGAGATATAGCCAAAGGAGAAAGAGAAAAGACTCCAGTGGAGAAAGAGAGATGTGTGCCTACGCGTGTGTTTGAGGGAGAAAGAAAAAAGACGAAAAATTCCATAGAAGGGATTGAAAAAGCTGTTTGGTTTTTTGTTTTTTTCCCGATACGTTGTTATTGTTTTTCTATGTCTTTAATTTTCTCTCGGTCAGTGTCTTGAACATCTCGATTCCAAAATTCTTTTCTCTTAAATGACCAAAATGTTCTGTAGGAAAAAGGGGAAAAAAAAGAACGTAGTTGATGGTGAAATCCCGAAAGAAAGAAAAAAAAATGGGATGAAGGAAAAACAAAATAAACGATACATTCACAAGGGAAGCGATTGCACTTGAGAATATATCGGTCACGAGTGAAAACAGATTTAAAAAATTAATGTTCATTGAACTATCTTAGAAACTCTTGGAAACTAAAAAGAGAGCTCAAAATAAATACATCGTTTCTGTATATAAGAGTTTTTTAAGGCGATATACGGACAAACGAGCATTCGGAATTTACGTATACACAAGCAAACGTGTATGTTGTCTGTTGGAGAGTGGAATGACCAACAGACTTACTGACACTCTTTTTCTTTTTTCCCAGTCGTCTGCCTCCGGTCCATTACACGAAGTAGCAGACACTCAAGTCTGAAAAGGAAAATTCACGCAAGATCTTTGTGTGTCTCCAGTCGTGTGTCACGTCTCCAGACTTCTTTTTTCCTTTTTTCAATTCAAGTTTTATATTGATCTTTTTTTGTTGTTGTTGTTGCTACTAGACAAAATAGAAATCCTTTTTTTCATTTTTTATCCTTGATTTTTCTTACTTCAACTCTGACAACAATACATTGCCATTTATCATCATCAACATTTCGAGTCTTAAAATCTCACTAGTTTCGGCAGGTGAGGTTAGACCGGTCCGTCCTCATCATCACACGGCATATTCAGATATATCGTTGTCACAATGGTTACGTATCTTTATGCATTGTTCGCTGTACGCAAAATACACGCCGTCTGTCTAGCAGCAGGTAAATCAAACGGAATAATAGCAAAAAAAAAAAAAGGTCGAATCAAGATGAAGAATAATAAAACACATATTGTTAACAGCTTGTGATGTGGTAGATTCATCGTCCAGATCACAAACAATTGCGATGTGCAGGCACCCGCAGTAACGTAACGGCAGGAGGTGCATAACAAAAACAAAAAGCCGTCGTGTAATTACATTTCTCACCACACACACACCAAAAAAAAAGACGAAGTTACGAATGGAAAGAACAAGTGAAGAAAGAGAGAAAAAGTGTCGCTAACCACCGGTTGCCTATCTTCATCGCTGCATTTATAATGTACTGTAAAAGCGATGAGAATGTTGAAACCTACTGCGGGCTCTTCACACACCTCCCAATAATGACGTAGAGAGAAAGTGCCGTTGAATTATAACAGGACGACATGATAGGCATGAAAAACGCACAAGTGTATAGATATAACGCGGCCATTAATGTTCACCGATAAATACAGGTGTGATAAAAACCCCTCTCCTTTCTCTGCACGGTGAGTAGCGGCAGCAGTAGTGCCCCGTAGATTGACAATGGCACTTGTCGTCATGGTAACCTATATGCGTTGTCATCGGGTGCGCATAGTGTTATTTTACCTTGGGCATAGAGTCGGAGAAAGAGAAAATAGATCTTTATAAGGCGATAGAAGAGAGAGGAAAGAATGAGAGAGAAAACGAATTTGGTTTTTCTTTTCGTATCATTTCACGTAATAGAAGAAGAAGAAGAACTAGGAGGGGAGTTACAGTAGGTCAAACGTTCCCCACTGACCCATTTATAGTAAGCACGCTTGCACTCGACCGTCGGCCGTGTTGCAGCAGCCATTCTTGTTTTGTTTTTTTTTGGGGGGGGGGGTTTATTTATTTTTTCAAAGTTGGAGAGAAATATGTTCTTTGCCAAGAAAACGAGAGAAAAGACAACTCCTCATTCGGAAGAAAAAGGATTCCTCTTCAATCAGTTCTACATCACGGTGGTTTAAAAAAAATAGAAATAAATTAAGGCACACGAAGAACTGAAAAATCCGGTGGAAAGAAACCGGACTCCATAACTCATCCGACTTCCTCCTACACACCCTATCATCATCCAACTAATAACGAGAAACAATCCTTCTCTCTTTTGTGCTTCTTCTTTCCCCCATTTTTTGTTTTGTTTGTTTAAAGCATCAAAATAAATAAGATCTGGAAGAGAAAAACAAACAAAAAACACGAAATGTTCTCAAACATTTCAGGCGATGACTCAAAGACTATTTTTCTTTCAGTGGCGGCTGCCAACACACGGGCCGCTACACTTTGAACCTATGCTCTTTAACACAATCCCCCGATTCATCAAGCCAAGTATATCCATCAAGACAAAAGGGGCTTTTTAAACGATCTAAACTATAAACATTTAGGAATATACAGCCACCAGAAAGATGTGTGCATCCCTCTTCTTCTTTTTTTTAAGACTAGAGAGGGAGGAAACATCACGGTCGATTACGAAGTAGGACTCTGTGTGGAAATTTAAGAAACTCTCTTTTTGTGTGTGATTCTTTTAATACTTTGATGACGACGAGTCAAACGATGCAATAAACCATGCAAGAGCTTTTAAAAATTGTTAAAAGACATTAGTTTTTGGCTTAAGGGAAGCAGCAACAGCTAACGAGAATCAGTTGGTGCCGCTGGTTACCTGAAATGTCTGTTCAAAAAAGAGGGTTTTATTAGAAAAGAGGGGAGAGCTGCCGGATTGAAATGACACGCAACCTGATGTGTGCTAGTTGGTTTGGGTTGAAAGAGGGACACATTCCTCGGCTATCGGTCGGGAGGCAGCAAGATATTAAAAGAAAAACGCAAGTCAAACACACAAAAAGGGCCAATGTTTTTCAGTTGAAAAGACGACTGTTTGGTTGAAATGTGTAACCTCCCTCATAGCCCTGGCTGTCCATTTACCTTTTTGATAAAAAGCCCTCGTCAACTGTCGAGTCAAGATAGAAGCTGGACCGTTTGATTTATGAAAGGTCTTTTTTTCCCGAAGCAATCAACCTTTGGCGTTTGAGGTCAGTTGGAAACTATGAAGTAATCACAGTCCATCCGACCGTCTTTGTTTTGTTTTTCTTTAAAAAAAAACAAAAAACATTTTGCTGCAATAAGGAGAGGAGCTAAAAATGTAGACACCGTACATCCACCTGTAGTTGGAAGGTCAACAGGTGGAATGAACCCCACCAAGATGAGTCAAGTCGTGCAAACGCGATACGGAAATCGTGATCGGGGTGACTGCCAAAATAAAAATACGGCCGGCTCTGACAATAGCCTACAAACGAAATTGCATAATACTCTACACTTGTATAGATACGATGTGCGTAAATACTAGATAGTTTGGCCCGCTTTACAACATTTATACATCTACCACGTCCAGTCGTGTACCTAACATTTAAAAAAAATTGTAACAGTTGATAGTCTGTACGGCCTATAAAACGCGGCAGTCCCTCGTGATTATTAGTTATTCCTTCTATATTTACGTACTATAGTAACTACATACCTTGTTGAGTGCATGCAGGTAAAAAAAAAAAAAAATTCTTAAAGGAGAGAGATTTTTAGAAGGCGCGGGCCCTTGCAGGCATTTTGGCTGGTCAACACCAACAAACATTTTTTGTTTTGGGAATGAAAAGGAGAAGACGGACACGGGGAGAAAGCGGTCGTCTTGTAAGCTCTTGGCTATTTCTCCCGTCACTCCCGCCGCCGTTATGTGTTAAGTCATAAAGCATATACAACAAAAAAGGAACGCCAAAGGGGGGTTTCATAGGGATTTTTTTTTTCGGACCGTCTTTCGACTGCCCCCCTTCTCCGTAGGAGGGCCTTTTGTAAAAGAAAAAAAAACCTCAAAGCGATGGACACACGCTCTTTCTCTTTTCCCGTTTCTCTTCCGTCTCATTCATTTGCCTTTTTTTTTTCTTTCTTAAAAGCTCATAAGCGCACCGGAGTTTGCATATTTGTGGGGACCGCTTGCGGTGCGCAGTTAAACAAGAGAACGAAGTACGACACTGTGGATGTACAAGAAAAGAAAATTTTGGCCAGTCATTTCTCCTTTTTTTTTTTGCGACTCGATCATCGCACAAAATGTTTAAACTAAAAAAAAAAAATTGTTTTTGGTTATCAATTGAAAATGCGGAGAAACAAGAAGGAGATGCGCTATACGTTGGTAGAATTCATAATCAGCGAAAGGTGAGCGCGAGTACGTGCGGATGGGAATCTCTTTCATCCAGGAGAGATTTCCGATTTTTCTTTTTTTCGAGACAAGAGAATTTGTTTTTGTTTTTTGAACTCGGTTAGAGGCAAGTAAACGAAGACGGAACACACACAAGCGGCGAAAGAGAAAAGCTGTTGGGTCAGTTTTCTCATTTCGGGATGCTGCCTTGAGCCCTTTTTCATTTTTCTGGGACGTTTTATTATTTTTTTTTTGCAATGCCAGCATCCAACATAATTTTTTTTTAAAGCACTAATCCGTTTTTATGTTTGTGTCTGCTTATTTAATTTTTTTTTTTTTCAAATAAAAAAAATGTACATTTCTTTTGGTGGAAGGATAGGAGACATTAGTTATTCGGGGTGGGTTGGACGCAGACAACCGGCGCTTATTGTTGCCATTTGTATTCGATATTCCAGTCATCCATTACGGCGGCGGTCTGCATAACGTAAAGGGCCTGATCTTTTCGATTGTAGGGACAGAGGGAAATGGAGAAAAATCAGATTGAAACCCGAAATCAATCAGAGTATAAGAGACATGGAAAAACAATCACGTCCGTTCTTTTTGACGCAGAAAAAAGAAAAAAAGGACTAGCATGTTTTTCTAAAATTGTACAGCCACCCAGCAATACAGTACATTGCGCAATGATTTCTCGATAACAGGGTTGGATTTTCCCGATGTTTTGATGTAGAATATTTCGTTTCACGGTGAAAATAAATAGGTCAATTGTCGTGTAACACTCCCGACGGTAGTGTATTCCCTTCTTCTTCTCCCCCCCCCCTCTTTTTTTTTTAAATGTTCAAATGGATTACACGTCTAGCCCTGTTACCAAATTTTTTTAAAGAAAGAAGTTGGGCTTTTCTTTGCGGTTCTTTTTTTTTTTTGAGTTTTCTTTCTTGCTTTACACCGGGCACACTTAGCGGCCGATATTTCCTGAGCCTCGAGCTGAAAAAGAAAAAGGACAATCCAAAGGAAAGAAGGAAAAAAAAACAAAACAAATGAAGTAACAACTACCTGCCTATATTGCAATGGCAACTAGTACCCCGCCACCCAAAAGAAAATTTAAGGTGCGGGCCGGCAGCTATGTGAACGCTGTCTCTTTCTCTCTCTCTCTCTCTTGCTCGCACACGAAACCAAACGTCGGAGAAGTTTACACACACACATACAAAAAACACTCTCCGCACCTCCTCACCCACCCTTCTCGTGTCCTACATACCTTGTCGAAAAAGAAAAGAAAAAAGGAGAAAAGAATTTCTTCTTCTTTTTTTTTTCAGGTTTTTATCTTTTCAGTTGAGTCTTTTTTTCTTTTCTGACTATTAATTTTTCCCTCTTTTTTTTTTGCTTCAGGCCGCCTCTAGGAATGGGCATTCTCGATTTATGATTTTAAAAAGAAAAAAAAACATTTTATTGGGTTACGATTTTGTTTAATAAATAATATCGATGTTTAGGACGATAAAGGGCGACGTTGAAATCGGTTCCGCCTGTTATTATCGTCTCTTTTTTTTAACATCATAGTCCATTGAGGACCAAGAATAGATCGGATCATGGTGTGGGACACAGTGAAAAGGGATATAGCATGGCTCACTAGCATTGGACAATCTGAAAACGTTGCGTAAAAACATAAACATACCTGGATAATTGTGTGAACGCCTCCTGAAAGTATAATCCCCGCAAACACAAGACGACAATTCGTTAAAAAAAAAAAAAAACAGAACAAACAAAAAAGTGAAGGGGACGGAGGGTAGTTGGTCGAACACACCTGTCACACAGTGAAAGAAAACAACTGTCGTTTGGTCTAGTGACGTAACTTGAGAGAAAACTATACTCGACCCGGGGGGGAAGGGGGAACAAAAATTGTAAGTAAAAAAAAAAGAAAAGAGAATTTTTATTTTTTTTTTTTGTGTACCTATTCTCTTTGGCAATCGATTACAACTAGCCTAGAGGGACGGTTTGAAACAAATAGGCGATTGCATTATTTTTCTTCAATTCCAACAGCTATGAAAACGGACAAAACGTAGCAAATAACGTAACACGACCAGTGGGAGAGAGAGCTGGCCTTGCACGCGACTCTTTCTAATAACAAAGTACATGTTCTTACCTGTTGTAACAGATTGGTAATATCGCACGATGGCGGGAAAGTCAAACCACTCGCATCTTCTTTCAATGAAATCACGTCTCCAAAAATAGCTGCTGCGCTCATTATGTACGAAATACGTGACATCAATACAAGGATAAACCAAGCAGCTGTATTTCTGAAGAAAAAACAAAATTATAATCAACCTGCAATATTACACTCAGGTACAAATAACATAAAAACGGAACAATAGGGATATAACCAGTCTGTTCTTTCAATGTAAGGTAATAGACGGATCGCCTTTCACTTGTGTCCGTAGGCCAAATTATGCAAGGGGATGAGACGGTTGTTACTTTCTTGCTCATTAAAACATTTGAAAGTGAGAAAAAGAAACAAGAACGTGACCGAATTCTGATACTGCCGTATACACTGATTGATCGAGAGAGGTCCAGTTGGTGCGTAAACCTGTCGAAAGGACGTGCCCATAACGGGATGCCAGTAAAACCAATGAACTGGACGAAAAGAGAAAATGATTGAAATTTGTGGATACGAGAAGAGTGTCACCGAAGGGACGTAATCGTGAACCGAATGGAAAGCGAAATGTTTGATCTCTCTCTCCACTTTTCCTGTTCAAGTTCAATAGACCCCGACTTGCACTAAACTTGTTCTCTCCCCTTCTCCCCATGTTCTCCCATTCTTCGCCAACAAATGAACGTTTGCGGAATTTGAACGATGTTTTTCTTTCATTTTTGTTTTACGAAAGCGTAAAATGTTGTCGTTCATTTTTGTAGAAACAAGTAAGTCATTAAAGAATAAATTCTCAAATTAAGATGCTCGCTTAAGTTCTGCGTTTATTTCCTTTCCCCCCACCGCCTTCTGTCTGTGTGTTTTTGCGTTTGTGTTTTTTGATTGTCGGTCGTAAAACGAAACTATACGTTTGTAATAAGAACCAGAGAAACGAAATAACAAACGATAGAAACACCACACTCAGGTATTCCTTGTTAAATGTAGGCTAAAGACCAACATATATTTGGCACACCTCCAACTGATTCTTATAGAAACCATTATGCCTACTGCGTTGATGATGATCAAGAAAGAAAAAGAGGAACATGAAAAACTATTAGATCGACATGACTTCTATTGGTGCCAGGGCTCTTAAAAAAAATCCGTGCCGGACAACCAAAAAATAAAAAAAAACATGGTAGGAATCATAATAATATGAAAAAGAGAACTTTCTTTGTGTTGATGTTGGCTTTCCCCAACGAGCCAAAGTTGGACATGAGAGCTGACCATCGTCCAGCAACTGGCTATTCACGAGACAAGCTGCACAATAGTCCCGAAATGATTAAGAATGACAACAGGAACAAAAAGGAAGGGAGAGAATAGAAGAAGAAAAAAATAACAAGGCGATTCATTTGAGATGTAATCGGCAAAGGTAAGTGGCCCGTTAAGGATTGAAATGAAAGGGCCCAGGATGTCCAAGTTCAGTCATCTCCGTGAACGGAACGAGAAGCTCCGCCGACCGTTGCAAAACGGCAGAAGCTCTCTCTCTCTCTGTCTGACCATGTATATATAGCATAGAGTCATTTCAGCATTTTTCTTATGATAATGCTATAATCATCAAAGTAAGAACAGCCTCAGTGCCGTGAGAAGCTTTCCGCATTGAACACGAATGAAAAATTTCAAAAAAATGAGGTTGATGTGGCCCCGAAAATGGGATTCAAAAGGTTTAAAAAAAGAAAAATGTACTTGCATAACATAAGAAAGGGATACATGAACATGTTAGCCCCCCCAACAGGCGTACGTAGCGCTCCATTGCTACAAAGAGGAGAGAACAAGTGAAGAGAAAGTTGAACGGTTCTCAGCAACACCGACGCTCGACGTCGTTTTTCTTTTTCGGGTTTGTTGTTGCTGAAATTTGTAATTTGGTCTTGTGTTGCCTTATTTTCGGTTGTTCATTGCTTCTCCACTTTGCCAGTCGACTTGACACAGAGAAGAAGAAGAAAAAAAAAAAAAAGCAGCCGAACCACAAGGACATTTTCAAACGAAAGAAGTAACATCATTATATGTACGTGAAACTAGTACAAAGAGTCACAGAGTAAAAGGAAATAGCATGCTCGATTGTGCCACCATGTAATAATAATCTCGCTATATTCTTTTATCTTATAAGTTATAGCGATTAAGTCAAAAGAGCTGAAGGGAATTTGATTTCGAATATATTTTTTGTTTTCTTGTTTAACCTGAAACCAATTCGGGTAAAACCACAATAGTTTTCTTCTGATTAACATTGTGAAATCGTGGCCAACAAGAATTTATGTACATTATCATTAAATTTTTTTTGGCTTCCTCGCCAACAACAAAAACATGATGTTCTTTAAACAATTTTCTACAAAGAAAAAAGAAAGAGCCGAAGAGGCGACTTTCATTTTGCATAGATACTGTGATGTGTGGTATATGGCAGAAGAGCCAGTCATTATACGCATCGCAACGGGATGAGAGATAACATAAAACTGATGGCAATAAGGGAACTTTCAGACTGACTTTATCCTTTATCACAGCCGTCCAGCAGCAGGAAATCCCGTGTCAGCCATGCCGTCTATCTTTGAACTCGTCAAAACGAAAATATTAGTTAAATCGGTCAGATGATGTAATAGAAATACTAGCACACACTAGTATTTAAAAATGCGAAAGAAGAAAAAAACCAAAAATGAGGCTAAAACTCATCTTTCATCGCGTTTCAAAAGCGGACCCAGTGATCCCTGGCCCAGCGACGACAAGAGGTCGCTGATTTCGGCCGTTCATGTTCGGATGAACAAGATTGATGGAGTCGTTTAAACGGTGAACAACTGCAGACACAAAACTAGCTCCCATATAGTGTGTGTTCCTTCCGATCCTTGTGGCTGTTGCGAAGAGAGGACAAGAGAATATCGCAAAACAAGAATTCGACAAAGAGAAAATGACCGGTAAAAGACATCCCTCCTCGTATTTAATGTTATATTATTGCTTTATAGCTTTAAGTATATATTATTACCTTAGCATTATAGAGCCAAGATATATAATTCCCTATTTTTAACGGTGAACGATGGCATTTGGCGTGCATTAGTGACGTGGAATAGCCGTTAATTGCCCCCCTTCCGTGTCTCTTCTGGTGAGAAGGCGCCTGCGAATTTTTGCAGTCGGGGCAACAAGAATTTTTTTTTTGTGAGCGCTGAAACGGCGCGATGCTAATCGCGTCGTATTCAAATGTAGACACTGTGGCCTCTTTAGATTTCCCCTTTTTTTTTTCTTCTTCTTCTTCTTCTTCTTCTTTTGCCAGTTATTTACGATCAGAAGAGCCAACAGAAAGAGAAAAAAAAATATTTGAAATGAAGCCATTGGATGATGTTCTCTCCATTGCATTTTGTTTGTCTTCTATGTTGGCGGCCACGTTTTTGAATCATAAAACGATAAGACGTCCTCTACAGAAACGAAAAGCGCAATGATAGGTCTAGTTAAGAGTTGATGTCCGTCACGCTATCGCCAAAATTATTGATGACGTTTTGCGTAAACCGTTCCGTTCGGCGGGCAGTTCCGCTCATTTGGCAACACTCTGTTTCCCCTACATACATTTTCATCGTTTTGTTTACCTTTAGGAGAGGCGAAAGCGCCAGTGTAAACTTGGTCAAGTGTTCTAGCCGATTGGGCAACGCTTCGCGTGATTGTTTCGCTGTTTCACGTCGAGCTTTGGCTCATTAAAAAAACATGGGAGAAATTGTAAAGAGAAACACGATAATGCTTAGCGTGTTGCTATTTATTCAAATGGAAAGAATTATATATTCAAATATCTTTGTTCATCGACGATTGATGTTTGACAGGTATCGATGTGAAGATGATTCGCCTAGTGGTGTTCGCTTCGCTCTTTGGTGTCGCAGTTTTGTGCATCGTTGCCGTCTGCGCTTTTCTTCTTCACAGACATTTGACTAGCAAGATAAGAAAATGGAAGTTACCTTCGCTGCCCGCTACCACTCGCATCAAAATCAGGTATTAGTAAATTGCCCAACACGTTCACGGATAAACCGCAGAATGACACAGTAAAAAAAAAGGGGGAAGAGACAGAGCGTGAACAACAAACGAAAGAAAATTCTCATGTCGATTTCGAATTCGTCAGCCGCGTAAAAAAAAAATTTCCCGCAAAATGGACGTATCGAATTTACGCACCGGCTATTTCCCAACCAGGTAAACGGGCCAGAAAAAAAGAAAAAACTTTCTACAATAACGCGCGCAACCAAACGACAGGCATTAAAAAAAACGAAAGACTATAACAACAACAGAACCACGCCTGTACCAGCGTCGGAGTGGCAAAAAGACACACACGTCGAGCGTGTCTGTGGTGTAGAACGGAACAATACGTTAAATCAGGAAAACAACACACACACACACACAAAAGCAGTTCACCTGGCAGCTACAAACGAAAATAAAAAATTTAAAGCGGGCAGTAGTGGCAGCAGACATTATTACAAGAATGGGCCGTCAATAAGCCCTGGGCAGTCGTCAACATTTATCCGGGTTACACACACACACACAGAGGAAAGACTAGGTCTCTCTTTTGTGCGAGTTAGTGAAGGATGGTCTTGCCATTTTTTTGCTTGTGATTATTTAGAAACTCGCGTCGACGATTCCACTCAATATCTTGAACAAGTCACATGTACACGCACGTGTAATAGAGAGTTGAGAGATTCATAGTGGAACGATAGGCAATTATCTTCAAGGACTGTAATCATCTTTTTTAAGTTGAACGAGCACGTTGTCGTAGACTTTGAGGGAACGCCAAAAAGTTCTGACGTTGCGGAATTTAAAAAGCTAAAAGTGAATGGCATTTTGCAGCAAATCCACATGGTGTACGTAACGTCATCGTCAAGGACTTTGCCAACGCACATTCGAACACACAAAATAAAACTCTCCAAATTTGCAATCGCAATTCTTTCTTTTTCAATTCCTGCGATGTGTGCAATTAGCGAGACCCCAATCAGTAGAATCCCCCTTTTTTTTCTCTGTCATAATTTCAATAATATTCTCTAATTACGCGGGCCACATCGTGCCTTACCATCCCAACCACACGCAATCACCTTATTAAATCTTGTTTCCCTCCTTTCCTTTTAAAACTGAAAAGACATGGCCGCTGGAACAAAATGCACGTACATAAAAGACCCCCCCATCAAAAAGAAGAATATAGCCCTTCATCACGGGAAAGAGAGGGTGGCATAGGGTTTGTGCATATCTCAAGTGTCAAGGTACGTTGCATTTGAAATTGTCCGTGCAACCTCATCCCACTTCGGGGCTCCACGCGTCTATTGAATCCATTATCCTCGGCCGTTGCGATTCGCAGACTGGCAGACACACGTATAGAAATCGTGGGCGTTGTTCTGCTGACTGCTATTGACTCACGCAACAAGTTATACACACGCCTGAGAGAAGGGGACGCCAACGGATACGTAGGTGCTACAAGAAATGTGTATACGGTACCGTTACGTCAGCTGAAGAAATAGCCGAGAAGAAGAAGAAAATAAATACGCAGACTTTAGAAAGAGAATATCCGGCCAGCCCCTTGACACGTTTCCAATACTGCGCGTTTTTTTTTTTAAAATAAGAATCAAGTCAATAAAGAACCGTGAAAGGTGGATTCAGCAAACAAGGCACACGGCCAATAAACCTGGAACTAGACGCGCTAAAAAGAAACGTTGACGTGAAGAATGTCCAACTCTTTTCATTCGCTATAAAGGCCCTCTTTCAAATGTTCATTTTTCTATGGGAAATGGGTTTCCAGTGTGGGCTCATCGTGGCGGCGTTTTTCAACTGTTCAAAGTTTCACTGACAACAACCCACGGAAGAATTTCAGAGTATCTCGCGGATTTTTTGGTTTCTTTGTAACGGATGGGGTTATTGAATGAAAGAAAAAGACCCGGTTCATCGTTCATACTGAATCGAGTTGACAACAACAACAAAAAACGATAGTCTATTCCAGGAATCCGCTAAAGAATCCAGTCGTTATGTTGTGTTCCGTCATTGTTGACTTGAGACTATGTTCAACAGACTGATCAAACTTGGTTTTGTTCTTTCCTTCTTTTCTGTTGCATGTGTATGGAAAACGGTTTCATCACAAACAAAAGTGGCAGCCCTCTGGATACAGACGCTCACATTAAACTACTCCATCAGCAGCCGCGTTTAGGTGGATCCGGAATGACAATGGCCGAAATAAGCCCTCTGGTGCGTCACAAACCGTTGTGCAATTTCAAACAAGTCGATGCTGATCCACAGCCGATGGGTAGATGCAATACTTTGACGACTCAGCATCAAGTTGCGTCATCAACGAAGACCCTCATCCGGCCGTTGAGTCAATCAGCGCAGTACCTGGCACGGCCAAGTTCACAGATGTTCCAGCAGACGTCATTGACCAATCTGATCGGAAGCCATTACACTAGCGACAGCAATGAAGGACACGAGCGTAACATTGACGATTGCCAACAGACACCACAAGTGGAACTCACTTTGGTTTACGTCTCCGCTTCCGCCCAGCTCTTGGTGCACGTCCACCGACTTTCGAACGTGACACTCGTCCGTTACGGGAAGGAATCGAGCAACGTTACAGTCAAAGTAAATGATTGTATTATATGGTATGTACGTATATGTGTAACACGCGCATGGCGCAATAGTAATTACGACAGCCACAATTGCTTCCCTCATTTCCAATGTCTCCTATTGCGACTCGCCTGAGCTCCACCACCCGATCCGGCCCAATTTCATGGGAAAAACCCAACGACCGAGAGATTTCCAATCGTTTCTTTTGTTCTTCTGTATATTGTTGGTTTTGTTTTTTTAAGGGTTCAATCATCAAAATGAAGTAGAAGATTCAGCGATTCACCCTACATAGGAATCGAAACTAGGTTGCCTTTTGAAACTGGCCTGCTAGGTCTCTCTATCTGGATTTCTCGAACTGGATGAGCCTCTTGATAACGAGGCGCTGCCGGGCGAGTTTAGCTGGTTAGTGGACCGTCTCGAAAGGCAGAAATGTGAGGGATACAACAGCGTAAATCAGTGCAGTGCAAGGCGGTCTATACAATTAACGAACCCTCCCCGTTCAATATCACCAGGCAATGGCTATACGCATTAGTCGACGATCAAAATAATTGGCTTCGTTTTTAACATGTGAGCAAAGAATTCCATTTTACATTATCGTGCCCGTTTTTATTTTTCCACGAGCCATCTTTGATGAGACGAAGCAAATTCGGAATTCTTTGCATTATTTCAAGATCATTAGCATGCCGGCCGTCAGTTAAACGAAGTTAAATAATACAACCGTTATATAGAAGCACCTGACCTCTGCGGAATTCTTTAGGACACGGGGGGAACCATCGAAAACGTTCGGCCAACAGTTTACGAATTAGGCAAGGCCATCACATTTCTCTTGTTCCTAGTATGCAAATCTGTAATTCCCAGTCATTTATTATTATTTTAAACTCGGCATTCACGGGCTATGTTTTTTTTGTTTTTTTTGCGCACGTGTGTGTCTTTGCTATTTAAAAAATTGTCGGTTACAAAGTCGATGACGTTTGATATTCTCATCGGTTACCGTTTTGACAACCGCAATGACGAGCCCACAATGTTATAGATAATGCATATATATATATATACTGTACATAACTGGCTGTGATAGAGAGTTTGAGGGGGGGAGATTTAGAAGAGATACATAGAAACCTAATCCAGTGATTGGTTATTGCGGTCCCTCTATAAGAGAAAACCAACGTGATTTTTCTGTGATTTTGTTGTTAGACTAGGGCATACACAATGCCGTTACATATACGATGAACTAGTGGGGAATTTTCTCCGATTTAAAAAGAAGAAGAAAAAGAAAGGGCGAAAATAACAAAAGTCTTGTGGTTATTCATCCAATCCGCTTTTTTTATTTTTTTAAATAAATATCGACTGGATCGAATTTCCCGCGGTTTATTAACAGGTAGCGTTGGATGGCCGCATCAGGCGAGTTTTTCGTTCCGTTCTGATTGCTCCCGTCAGCTCATCAATCGGCCAGCCGACGAAATCGCAGCAGCCGCAGCAACGGTGCGCACAGGTCAGTCCTCACTTCGATTCCCGTCGCTAGATGGAAGTTGAAAATCACGGTCGGCAGCCGTGATAAATTCATTACCATAAATAATTTAAGAAGAACGAGAAACAAAAAAAAATTTATAATTATCTTCGGGCTACGAAGAATGCCATTCAATTTTTCTTTATCTTTCGTTTCTTCTCTCTGATGCCTATTGTTATTTGATCAATTTTATTGTCGTGTTTTTTTTTTCTTCTGTGTAACCCCGTGGACATCAATTGTCGATTAACAAGCCCTCCGTGGGTATTCTTTCAGATCAAAAAACAATTCGCTATGCAAAGTGTTGCTCTTTTTTTTGTTTTCTCTCTCGATTGTCGTATATTTTTTCTATTCTGATCCGTTTTTTTTTCCTCGTTCGTTTACCTTCTTTCTTTGTGTCCAATTGCTGTGGGACATACAGCGGCCGTAATAGTCGGATAGGATGACCAACTTTTGTATACATCTTCCGGGTTCATTTTTGTTTCTCACTCTTTCGCGACAGTAAAAATCAGAAACCCTTTTTTTTGGGAAGGGATGTGCCTTTCTTTTTCCTTTGAAACATTTTTTTTTAGAAAACACGTGGAATTTGTAGAATGACCATTTCCCAAAGCGATCCATTCGAGGGTTCATAAAAGAGAAAACACTCTTACGTATAGACTTCTCTTTCGACCGCCATACAATTTGGATCGCCCATTTGTATCAATCGCATTGTTTGCATAAACCGCCAAAAATGGCCATTCTTTTCTATGTTATTATCTTCTATTTTTATTTTTACTTGTTTTTTTTTTTTTTTTTTTGTGGCCCGAGACTTGCTTATTTTCAATGATTTCACTAGTTTCCATATGGGCTTGTTAATTGGCAGACTATGGAAGCCTCGGGGATCAGGTGGGATCCAGAAAAAGGAGTACAGACGCTCAATAAAAAAAGTGTGTATTAGGAAATGAATGTTTAAAAAAAAAAAAACCTGTT
Source organism: Daphnia magna (assembly GCF_020631705.1). NCBI lineage: Eukaryota > Metazoa > Arthropoda > Branchiopoda > Diplostraca > Daphniidae > Daphnia > Daphnia magna. The sequence goes on from NC_059183.1 coordinate 12,636,320, forward strand.
TCAGGTATTCAAGTTTGCTGACGTCACGACCGACGACCTGCTGAACGGACATTTGACCATAACTATTTACCTAGTGCGAGGGCGATGGAAAAGCGACAAGAAAATTGGATTCTTTACTCGTAATAAAAACGAAAGAATATTTTTATAATAACTTAAATTCTTTTTCGTTCAAAGTCCGCCTCGGAGAAATGGCGCTGGCTGACGGTATCCCTCAATCTCGTACGGGATTTCTTAGTCACGATAAAACGGACGGCGTCGGGAAAAACAAAAAAGACGCTCAGGTATATAGATTGATGAACCAGTTTGTCTTGATTCCAAACTCGACATTGAGAACCCCCATGTTCTTTCTCTTTCATTTTGTTACGATACTATAAGACAGAACCGTGCCGACGGATCACGGGAGTGCCCGAACTGGGCCAGCTTCTTATTTCTCTCCGACGGGAGCAACAATCTACCGCTGAAACCTCGTCGTTTCGCCTAAAAATCCTGATACACCGAGCCCACGGATTGCCATCAACCAAAACTGTGGTATTTTTTTATTTTTTTAAATTTTATTATTGAATTATAATAAAGTCCGTTCTTCAGAGCGCAGAAGCGCATACAGCAATATAACGGATATGAACGCACGCGCTTTTGCGGCTTGTAGCCAAAAAGTAGCTCAATATAATTTACATGAAAATTCTTGACACTTTTATTTCCTTCCTTCTTTCGCAGAGGCAAAAATGTGCGATGTGCCACTTTTTAAAAAAAACATCCTTGTAGGCTGGAAGCCTAGAGAGGCGCACCTTTTTTTTAAAATAATCCCTAGTCTTCTATCTCGCTTTCTTGTTCATCTTTTTGTAGCATGACATGTTTTACATGACATAATTACTGTTAACAGACGCAAAGCCAATTATGTAATGCAATTATTCTTTGCTTTTTTTTTTCATCTGCTTTGCATGTGATGCGCGTGACTTTTGGCAGTTTGAACCCGAGTATATCGTCATGGTCAACGCCTCCTATCCTGATGGAGGATCTGAAATAAAGGAAACCAAGCCTGCGAGGGGAAAAGCTCCTGAATGGAACCAGACCATAGAATTCGACGTAACTGATCGACCGGTAAAAGAAAAAAAAATTTATAATTTTGAAATTTATTTTTTCGTCGTCATTAAGCGTTTTTAAGGGTTCACAGGGGATGTCAGGATGGCGTAGGCACAATATCTATCTGGAATATATAATACCATGATCAAACAAAAGCGATCAAGATGATAATACCTGGACCGTTTCACTCGCCCAACTTTCCTATCGATCATGTTTGTAATTATTCTTGGCTCGGGGGAGAAATAAGGTGTAGGGGAAAGAAAAAGTGGCCGTCTAAATGCGTTCCAAGACAAAAGTTTGTGATGAATAATAGGATTATGATGGCTTTTCTACGAAAAACAAATTCAGGCCAGATTAAGTATGTCGATAACGAAAATTCGAGGGGGTTGTCTGGGGAAAACAACAAAAACATGCGTAATGCAATAAACATTCTTGGCTTCGTTATTAAATAGCCTTTTGGAACGAGGTTATTGTATTTGATGAATTTGAATTGCGAATTAGCGCGCCTACGTTAAGGTGTGATTCAGCACACCCCAAAAGATTAAAGGCCCACATCGCAATGCAAAAGTTTCTGAGATAACCTCGTTTCCTTTTTGCTTCGTTGTCCCTTTAAAAATAAAAAAATTCGAAATCCAAAGAGACCGATTCATCGTTTTACGCAGGCTAATGCCATCTAGGCGCTTATAGAAGCAAGCTTGTTGTCTCTGTGTCTTGCATAATTTTATTCGAAACGCCCGCAAACGTTGTGCAAGGGCACGGTGAGCAAAGAAATCGGTCGAACAAGTGCGCACGGTCTCAACTGATAAATGATACCTGTCGATTGCATATCAGCCGCTGACCTTTCGGGTCGATATACAGAGTATATCGTGACAGATAAGTTTGATCTCTCAGCTGATTGATGAAGATCGTATAAGAAATTAATGATTAACTTCATCGTTTTCAAGTATTGCTGACAGGTTAAATCTTGGTTTGTTTTCATTTCGGAATCTTGGCAGATCGTGTCGTGCTGGCTTCATTTGGTGCTTATACGGAAGACGAAGAAGGGACACAGTCCCAATGCGACGGTTGGTCACCTGACCCTCGGCGCAAATTCGACGCCTGACGGTGAACGCCATTGGCAGGCTCTTGTCAATACTCACGACGTGGAAATTCCGCAATGGCATCGCCTAACTTCCCGCTAGTTTACGCTATTATTCATTGAACCACGCTGACAATATCCTTAATGTTTTTAGTGAAATAAAATCTGTGTGGTCGTGGAGGGAATGAAAAAACCAAATTATTTTCCCCTTTTCAGCTTTCTCTCATTCGTTATTCGTTTGAAAACCTCAAATAAAAAATTCATTGGACTGTCATTCCAGATTTTATACGGGCACAAACCGATAATCTAAATCTTGTAATCATCAGAATGGTTCAAAGTCAAGGTGTACCAGATGTCGGCCAGGAGAAAGTTGGAAGATAAATTTCGTTTGTGATGTTTTACTCTTGTACTTCTGACAAGTTGCATCCCATTTCAAATTCATCCCGTCAGATTTGTTATTACATTCGTTGCCCTATATATTTAGTCCATTTCGGAGAGGGTGTTGGGAAAATACAAGGTCACATTCAAATTGGAGGTGAGTGGTGAAACAAACAACATGTAAATGACTCGAGTAATTGAAAATCAGGCTCGTTAAAACGAATTTCAACTCGTTAAACAGTTAAATGGCATCGTGACTGAAGCCGTCCCCGTCAAAATGAAAACGACCGCGTTGTTATTGTAACACAAATGAGGGGTTAGGGTTCATTCGTGGGCACATCAGTTCATCGCTCATAAAAGAACCGTTGTATTCCCATTTAAATAAGCTGTAAATTCAAGATGGGCTTTTTTCAAATTATTGAATAAATAACACGTTGAATTGCGTGCAAAGTATCAAACGATTTCCGTTTCGCACACGAATCGTCATTGTTGCGACTCATGTAGGCAAACAGTTGGATTGTAGGCCAACGAGGACATGTAGCATATCGTCAGAGTGCCTAATCGGTTCACGCCCACCGAATTGGCAAAACTCTGGCAAGGTTGCGTAATCGAGGACACTTGTTCGCCGCTTCAGCAAATACGTGCGAAAAATGTACCCCAAAGATGTTGAAAGACTCCTTTGGGGCAAGCGCTGCAAGCCGCCGTCTGTTTACGAGGATAAAAAAAAAATCGTGAAATGGCGAGTTCCTTTCACATGGGAACTGATTGTATCTGTTGAACCCCCTTCGGGACGGTTAGAACAAGGCCAAAACAACGTTGTGTCGGAGAAAAAGGTCGAAAAACTCTTGTCGGAGAATCGGATTTCTTCATATACGAGAGACTGACTACATTAATAATCAACAATAATGCACGCCAAGTATTCAAACAGCTTCATGTGCTCAAGGACGCAAGGAAGTTTTTTTCTTTTCCTTTTAATTAGCTTTGTCGAAATATCGAACACGCCCATTTTCTAGAGAAATTCTGTGGCGACATCCTTTACGACGTCTGCCACGTTATGCATTCGATTTCAGGAAAACTATATGCGTATCTCTATGGAGAGGGAGGACGTCGCATGATATTTGCGATAGTCTGACTAATGTGCACCGAGTGATTGTGTCTACATTATTTAGTTTATAGGTCAGTCACAACGTACAAAATCAGTAGCTGTGTTTTATTCGTTTTCTTCAAGTCTTTTTTTTTTTTGTTGTTGATGGATAGCACGTCTAAATAGATTACATCATACTTATAGACTCTGATCTGATGAAACGCAAAATGAGACTAGAAGAACAAGCGTCCAACTCGAAACTGACTTGTGTTGTTTCATTTGTTTATTTTGACCAGTGAATTCCCAGCCAATGATAAAGAAAGAGCATCGGGTTCAGTACTGGTTTCTCCATTTTTTTTTTCAAAATTCCGTTTGATCGGATCGATATTCAAACAACGATAACGTGATTAACGTCACACATCCCATTTTGGGCGAAGAATTTTTACTCTCGCACGTTTATTTCGTACCTACTTTAACATATTTGCTCCGCATTTATTCATTTCCCGAATGGTATAGACGCAGAAACCTGGGAACAACATGCAAATTCATCTGCCCTCACGCATTATGTGACGAAATAGGTTTTTCCCCTTCATAATTCCATGCTACTAGAATACCATGTTAGGCCAGTGGCTTGTTTGTGTTAAGACTACCAAATTGCATTTGGGCAAAGGGGAATCCCGTTGCCTTTGAGCGAACAAACGCTAACGGGTTTGCCAAAATATTTCCGCATCAATTAGACGTCCGTGATGGATGCGGATCAAGTCACAGCTATTGAAAGAGTCCAACATTTCGACTCTGAATGATTGGGCATAAATAAAAGAAGCCGGCCGAGTAATGCGAGACGGCCTGATAACACAATAACGTATTAAGTGGATGATGGGCGTTGCACGTGCCGCTAACCAGTGTCGAACGCTACGTAACTTTGCGTCAATTTCAAGGCCAATTTACATTTTTTTTTTTCTGTTTTTTAAATTCCATTTTCAACCAAGTCACGCTATATCTCTTGCATCTTGTTGTTTCATTTCCCGGACAGACGAAACGATTCAGCAATCGCATGCTGCGAGAGCTTTTAAAACCCAAGTTTTGTTTTATTTGTTTTCATCCGGCGGAGGAAAGAATGACAAGGTCAATCTTCTTTTTGTTTTTTTCGTGAACCTTTTTGATGTTAAACCAACAGTTTGCATTTATCATAGTACTACCTGTACCTTTCATTGTTTTGGTTTTTTTAATGGCCTTCTTGTTCTTCCTACAAACCGCCGACGCATTTTCAAATTATTGGCAGAAAGGAAAACGACAAAGCCGTTCATTTTTTCTTCAGCATCAAATTCCATTAACTTTTGTTAGATACGTGTAAGTTCTTGTTGTTCCAGATCTGTTCATACATGGACATGTTATGCCCTTGGTCTGCTGAATATTTGGGGGCCTAAGTCAATTGGAAAACATCGTCCTGGACCCAAATAGCGTCTGGCAGTATGATGTGGAGAAAATTTCAAAAAAACGAATGAAAGGAAAATTCCCGGAATCGGTCAGACAGGTTTTCGGGCACGTCATCGTCAAACAATAACGAATAGCGATGGCGTGTAAGAATTTGTCGTCAAACAGTTGTCGGAATGAAGGTGTTGTTTCTCGGGTGAAAGTCTCATATATAGCGGGACCGCAAAATGATTCGACTTGGATTTTCAAAAACTCGTTTGCGTCCGAGGGAGTGCCACATTCTTTGACGTGACTCTTTCATTTGAGTCAAGTGTGTCACCACCTTGCAGCGTCGAGAAAACTCGTGTCGTTGTGTAACTGACACAATTACGACGACTATGATCGACTGTGTTATCTAGTGCCTCTATTGATTGGTCGTATCCTGCGAGAAATTCAAAAGACGGTCATTATCTAGATGTTGATAACTCGATTGCAGAACAGGTGCGCAGCTTCCCAATTAAATGGCGTACCCGCAGTGAGGCTGATGATGAGAAAGAAGAAGAAGAAGAACTTTTTTTTTACGTACAAGTCATGACCGGACAATTTCTAGTTAATTTCTTTACCCTCCCCCTGTTCCTCTCTACTTGTATTCTCTCCTGTTCTATTTCAATAGACACTTCACATGTTACATCGCTCCGGGATGATTACGGCCAATTCGGCTGATTATGCTGGAAACAACATATAGGAAAAATAAAGACGCAGAAAAAGATCAAGGGCATTTTGCGTTTACCTTTTAAACAACAAGCGGCTTCTTTACTGCCTCATTTTAACCGCTATAGTTCTATTTTCTCTCTCGCTCTCTTTTGTGTTTAAAAATTACTTTTATTTTGGAATCTTTTTGTTTAGGGTGTGGTGATTCTAGAAAATGCGGCGCAGCAATCAAAACGATCCGTCGTTCTACAAGTCTAAAAGAATTACCAAACTTACATCAATTAAAGATGAGTAAGAAGAAGAAGAAGAGAAATGAAAAACCTTGATTTTTTTTCATCTTCGGAAAATCAAACATCCGGACAAACGGCCGTGCAATGAAAGATGTTATTATTTACGAGGCTGAACCTTTCCCTTTAACCGTGACACTTTTATCATCCATCATCACATAAGACGACCACAAAATTGAAGGGGTTTGTCAAGCAAAAAGAAAAACAACAACAAACAAACAAACACGAAAGTTTTCCAAAGGATCCGGTCTGGCCGATTCATTTCTTCCGTATCTGCGGAAGGCGTAAAAAAAAATGATGAACTTGTTGTTGTTATTGTTTTGTGCCGAAACTCACTGAGAGTTGCGTTGCCACCAGCTGCGACCTTTTTACCTATACGTGTTCTATCCTTGGTTGCCTGTACCCTTTGCTAGAAGACCTCGAGGGGAGGGGAGCTCACGTTCTCTTTAAATCTCCTCCCTCTTGTGGCTTTCACTGACTGGAAGGCTCACACTTACCAGAAAAAACGAACAAACGCACCTGGAGTCCGCTGCTGGCCTGGCCGTCTATATCTAGTGGGTAAACAGTTGACTTAGCCTTCAGTACAGGTCGAGTAACGGGCAAAGAAGTCAACAATCTCATAATGGAGAATCACCATCACGATACGCATCCAACTCAAAGACATCATCCGCATCACTTTCAATCTCGAGAAATACTCCAGCATATGGACGAACGTGGCAGTCATCACTGGAAACCGGCCAAAACGCTAGATTCGACCCCGACTAATTCTATTGCGTGAGTTTCCTGCTCTTTTCTTTCGTTTATTTATTTATTTTTTCCTTTTTTGGGTTGATTTCAAAACTCTCCGTCTTTCACTTTCCTTATTATGATCGTGTGCTAGCAATCTGGGGTTATGTCTAGATGTTGTTATCAACGTCGATTGTCTTTCAAATTCCCATTCTTTTTCTTCGACCCCACCATGTTCTTATTGTGGAGGGTCCTGTGCACGTTTGAAAATAGCAGGACACAGGATTGTGTATACTACAGTGATTCGACTATCGTATATACACGTAGGACGTCATTTTATTCCGAATGGCTGAGTGCTTTGTCGCGTGACAATATTTAAAAGACCCGTATGCCCTAAACCCCTTCTTTGTGTGCATACTGCGTTGTCATATTGAAACGCGCACAAGGAACTGGCCGATTTTTTTTAGAGCGCAATAGAGTTTATTTTTATCCAGAGCAAACGGTTACAATCTCAGCTCTCTTCATAATCTCTGTCGCAGTGGAACCGGGATTAGCAAACGCGCGTTCAAACCCAGTGATTGCGTTCACAGTTATTAAGTAAACGTTTTCATTTAGTAGTGATTTGGGATTGAAAAATGAAAAATATGGTCAATAGAAATGATTTTTATCAACATATATCACACGATAGTATAAGCGAGTCTGAAGGTCATTTAAATAACGCGGAGATTGAAGACAAGATTGCGCGCGTCGACTGTCTCTCTCCCCTCATTTCACCCATCTGTACAAACAAACGGGACTGGCCAGTCAATGTATCTACTATACATGTTAACGAAAGGAAATTGATAGCGGACCACCACGGCTGGGGCACTGTTTCCCTCGTCTCCATATTTTGACACTCGTCCGATAGATGTGATGGATTCCAAAGTAACAGAGAATTTTGGATGGGAGACCGGGAGTCACGCTGACCCGGTAGGCGGGGAGGAGTAGGGAGGCAGAGAGTGTAAGAGGGCTCTGAAACGAAGGTGGCGGTGGGGGACACTTGACTTGCAGCAACTTTAGTGATCAGTTGTGCATCATCCGTGCTGCCCAAACCCCTAAAAACCCGAGGCCCCCCCCCAAAAAAAAGGTAAGATCTACATTCTCTAGCGCTTTGCTGTCATCGGTTATGATCGTTTTTCTCTTTAAAAAAAAAAAAAAGATGTACGACACAATCCCGGTAAAGAGAAATGACGTTCACTTTAGATCCAGAAAATCTAGCGGGCAAAAATAGGTCGCACATGTTGTTGACTTTGTGAGAATGCCACATGAACAACAAAAAAAGTTCAGGACTCTGTGACACATTTTTTTTCCTTCTATGGACGCACAAGTGCACGTGGCCTAACCCTTGTCTATGCAGTTTTCTTTCTAGACTCTCACAGACCCGAGGTTTGAACACGAGACTCGATCCAACATTTCCCTTTTCTTCCGTGTTCCGTGTGTCCCATCTATTCGTGGCGACTCATCTAAAAGTGTTCTCTCGCACTCTCCGTCCATTTTTTTGTTTTTACCAACTTCTGAAAATAGATAGGTTAAATAGAGGACCCTCCAAAAAGAATAGAAAAAAAGCTTATCTAGGAAAAGTAATCGGTGCGGAGCACGAGGTTCATCGCAACGTATCGCCTCTACGTCGATTTGTAAAGCGTGCGGAGCAACGACGTCACCATCGCGATCAAACTTTGTTTTTTTATGTGGGCGTTCGTTAGCCAGTCGTCCAGTTCCATGTCGAGCTACGATTTGATGTTGGCGTAAGAGAACCTATCTCAAAGTTCAGTTTCCATTTTTTGTTTTTATTCAATTCTGGCTGCCAAGACGTTGTTGGCGAAAAGAGAGCAAGTTCACTAAGGTTATCTTAAAAGCAGCTCCTTTCCAAACTCTACAAACGTAAGGTTTTCTTTTTGAATATTTCTCACTAGGTCGTGTTATTCACTAGAACAACAACAACAATAAACAAGAGTGGCTGAAGGTTATTGTCCTTTGTTAAGGCATGTTCAAGTTGGCACGGTATAAATGTCATTCAGTCGCTTTCACTGCTGATTTTTACTTAGCGCGAGATCCAAACTGTCGTAGCTTTCACGTTCGGAAAGTGATGATCGGTGCCACGTTGTTCGTAGACGCGGGTTGTCTTTTCGAATTCCAGAGAACGTGCTCGAAAAAAAAGAACAATCGCATCAGAAAGTCGATCATCTTTCCGATCTCGTGCCTGTTAACAAGCGTCGACATACACGCAGATTCTAGGAATTCAAAATGACGTTTTCTCTATTTCATTTTTACTCTCTTGAAAAAGGACATTTCAATTGCGTGGGAAATAAACTTGTCCAGCATGCAAGTAAACGCCCTGTTTCACGCTCATAACACGCTGACGCGATAAGCTGTTTGTCAGAAACGGACCATCACCGGGGCGGATTTAGGAATTCTTTACGCTTACACGTATTTTTTCTATTATGAAAATGTTGAACCAGTAGCGTCTATTTTCATTTGTTTTTTTTTTCCTGCTTCTCTTGTTACAAGAACGCCGACGAATGGACAAGCAACTGAAGACAGGCGGGTTGTGAGACCATGGGAAGCGTGAATTCAATCGGTATTTCGGCGGACGAGTAATCCGAACCCGCTTTACAATCGGGAACATTATTTTCAATCGAAAGAGAAAAAGATGGGGTTTCACATTTCAAAACTCCGACGCAGCCTCGTGGGGAAGTTGCCTCTTATTTCGTGTTTGGTTCTCGCCTCTTAAAGGATCCTAAATAACAGGGCCGCGGGGGCAGATGCTCTTTATCCGTTTCCGCAAGTAGTTCTCCAATTGCTGTTCGTTCCGTCCATACGAAACAACAATCAAATTAAAATATCGAATCTTTTTTTACTCTTTTTTTGGGTCCGCCTTCTTTGTAAAATAAAATGACTTGCTGGCGATGGACATTGATCGTCAACTGTGCCATCAAAAAGTTGTTTATTGTTTTTGTTTTTTAACCTGCACACATGTAAAAATCGTTTACACTTGTTTTTTCTTGCAGTCCGAGTGCCATGGCCCCAAAGCTTATGAAGATGATACGTGTCGAGGCTCCACTCCTTCGCGAGATCATGGCTGAATTCCTGGGCACTTTTATTCTAGTGGTAAGTTAAATCCACTTGTTTTCTTGATTAAAATGCAACATTTTTTTAAAATCGTGATCAGACACGATGTCAGGGTCATTTTTGTGGCCAACATTTGTAGTGGATTTCATTTTAACTGGACAACTTGAATAGCATTGTTTCTAGCTCACTGTCACGCGAAAACTACTTTGTCGCGAAAGTTTCTTTGCAAACACCGTTAGTTCAATTTAACGTTTTATTGTATTAGTTAACATTTCTTTTTATGATTTCCTGAACGTGACTAAATGACCAGCGGGAGGGGGACATATAGGTGAGACGTCGAGTCATACAACAGTTCACGTTTATTGAGTGTCTCGATATGCTTGTTGTTATTGTTCTTTTTTTTTAGGGGGTTTTGTTTGCACCGAGAACCACGCCCTCACTTTAGAGGTGTGGTTGGTGAATGAGTAAAGTGTTTAGTGTATACCCGCGTGCGTATTACCAGTAAAAAGACAAATATCCCGTGACGGATTAGACATTCGTTAACGTCCGACATTAGACGGACAATCAATCCACTTGGTCAACAGTAAAAAAATAAAAATGTGATATTCAGATCCGTTAAAGATCAAACCATGGGTTGAAAGAGGTTCGTGTTGATAAAAAACTGTTCGTGGGGGAAAATCCAAAAAATTCATAAGAGATTAGCAACGTTTTACGGTTTGGGCAGATCGTAATACCGTAAGCAAACTGTCAATCAATACGATTTGACATTCACATTGATTCTAATCAATTCACAGCTAAGCCCTAACTTACTATATCCACTTATCAAGAGGATTTATTCGTTGATCCGGCGATAAGTGAATGTATCTCGTCCACAACAGGATGCTTCTGTTTGCCAAGAAAATGTGAACGTGACTAAATTGTTTCGTTTTTATTTATTTACATTTTGTTTACAGCTGTTTGGCGACGCCAGTGTAGCCCAATCGAAACTATCAAACGAAGCCAATGGTGACTTCTTCTCCATAAACTGGGGCTGGGCAATTGGTGTCATGATGGGAGTCTTGGTTGCTGGGGGCGTCTCGGGTATGCAACCCGTTTTTTGCTCTTCTCTTTCCAAAATACAAAAATAGATTTGCCTTCCGTAAAAGAAAATAACAAGGAAATAGATAACACAAAGTTTCCAGATAAATAACGGCACGATTTACAACCTGACAGGTGCCCATTTGAATCCTGCTGTCACGTTGGCAATGGCTTGTGCTGGTCGTCTAGCAATCATCAAAGTCTTCTTTTACATGCTGGCGCAATATTTGGGCGCGTTCGCTGCAGCCGCGTCCGTCCTTGGCGTCTACAGCGGTATGTGTGAAATTCTGCAAACTATCGTCACAATATAATGAAAGCATAAAGAATTCTCTTTTCGCTATTTTCACGAGACATTCTTTTGTGTTTTGTTTTTGCTCTGCACTGCAGATGCGATCCAGTATGCAAGCAACGGGACTTTGACTATGAACGATGAAGCAAACGATCCGGGACTGGCTGGCATTTTCGCTACTTATCCAGCCCCATGGCTCTCGGTTGCTGGAGGGCTTGGCGACCAGGTGTTTTGTCTATTAAAAAACAAATGCCTTTTTGAACTTTAATCATCATTATCGCAATTTTTTTTAAAAAGATATTGGGCACCATGTTGTTATTGCTCTGCATCTGCGCCATTACGGACAAGAAGAACACGCAAATCCCGTCCGCTTTAGTGCCCATGTACGTGGGATTCACCATTCTAGGCATCGGTGTTTGCTTTGGTGCTAATTGCGGCTATGCGCTCAATCCGGCCAGAGATCTTTCCCCACGACTCATCAGTCTCATCGCCGGATGGGAACAGTCTTTCAGGTAGAAAAAGTCGTGAATTTTCTTCATCGTTTCGAGTCGTGACTTGACGATTGTTTTTAAATACTCAGCTGGGACAACTACAACTGGTTCTGGATTCCTATTGTTGGCCCTCATATCGGAGCTATTCTCGGAGTCTTTATTTACATCGCATTCGTTGAAGCGCACTGGCCAGAGGATGGAGATGAACTGGTACCCGTGGGCGTGCCACGAGCAAGTTTCAACAAAGACAGGGGTGAGAAGATCCAGAACATGGATATGGAGAGTAAGAATCATAGATTTATGTTGCAATCGTTATCCTGCCCACTTTGAGCTAGAGATATTTTGCCCATAAGCATCCTTAAAGAAAAACGAGTCTAAAATGATAATTTTTAATTTAAATACTTATAGGTTTCTAAATAGAATGCAGACATCCTTCCATCGATATTTCACCAACTTTTTTTTGTAAAATTTTTTAAAATCGAGGGGTGAGTTATACAACATTTTACAGCGGGGCAATTGGTTTGCTGTTGGGCATTTTAAATTACGGCGGCTTCTTTCCCTTCATTTTCCTGCTAGCGCTATATTTAAATTTTGCTGCAATTAATAGTGCCACGGTGGATATAGACGAAGACTAATGTGCCAACATTTTCTTTTTACACAAACAGGTTTCGCCGCGTCGACATAAGAAGGGCAACCACCTTGCTATCCTATTTCTTCCGTCATCAAGACCACCGTCGTTCCATCCTTTTGTTGTATCGCTGATTTTCATTATTTTGTTTTCATTTGGGAAATGGACCACTGTATACTCCCCATACAAAAAAAAAAAGAGGAATTTTTTAACGATTTCGATTGGAACTTGTGTTATTTGACTACATGCATTCAAACAGAGCATCTCCATCCCTATATATTCGTACGTACAGGAAACTATATGACAAGAAAACGTCTATGAATATTTCTGTACCCAGCAAGCAGCTAAATTGCATCCCTATTGAATGATTCTGTAATGTTGCACCATTGTAGCGCCGTCTAATTTTTTTCGGCACATTAAGCTGACATACATGTACAAAAGAACACTTTTTTTTTCTCATTTTATAAAACTTGTTTGACGTAAACCCATTTCATTTCTCATCGCATAGATTATTACAATAAACAACAGCTATTTACTTAAGGCAGAGATGTGGATGAAAAAAGAAAGCCGATAGAAGCCAAAGTGCCTAATAACTTTCACTTCTATGGATGTCTAAATCACAAAAGAAAACGGTTACGGATAGACTTTGCATGGGGAGACATGCAAACATAGACTGGATGACCGCTTTATTTTGAAAGATAAAATTTAAAGCAGTTTTTCTCGGATTGTTATTGAAACATTGTGTGGGTTTACTTAAAAGATAATGGGCTTTCATTGCACAATAGTCCAATGTCAAGCTGTCAGCGTGTCAGCCTTGTCTATGACAGGCTATTGTCGGATGTTTTTCGTTGAGGGGCAATGGTTTGGTCCAATTTGGGGAGAGGCCGGGTCAATCTTATCAGGTGACGGAGAAAGTGGACCAAATAACAGCTGGTTTTCTATAGTCGTAGAAATAAACTCATACGCCTTAGTTGATCGTTCCATCTAAAGCAGAAGGATGGTCGATAAGCGCCGCGTGCGGAAGGCCATCAGCCTGTCGGCCTACCCTCTTATCCGCGAATTCTTAGGAGAGCTTGCCGGGACCTTCGTTCTAGTGGTATATATATACAAACAAAAAAACCTGGAACATCATCTTTTGAGCCTACCTGCAGTGATTCGCTGATCTTTTCTATCGACATGGCCCTCTTGCAAACGTCAAGTTATGCATTATCGGAACGCAGGCTCAAGCCGTTTTGACCAACGGGAGACTAGCAGAGTTCTTGGCTAACCGGATGGGTGAAGGATTTGGTAACGTACAATTATGGAATTTAATACAAAAATGTTTTATTGATTGACACTATAATGGGGGTTAACCAACTTCTACTTGACGAAATGTCGAAACGAAGGTGTCATGGCCGGAGTTTGGATTGCTGGCGGCGTGTCAGGTTTGTAAACTACTTTCAAAATGAGAAGCACAGTTTTTTTTTTTTTGTAACTGTTAGTAATTTTTTTTACTGGAAGGTGCCCATTTGAACCCAGCCCTGTCGTTTGCCTTGGCCTGCACTGGAAAATGTAAGATGGAACCTTTCCACGTAACTCATAATCCAACAACTTTGTTGTTTTGTTTTTTTCTGTTTCTCATATAGTGCAATGGCGCAAATTACCGGTTTATTGGATAGCCCAATATCTCGGGGCTTTCGCAGCTGCGGCTTGTGTCTTTGCAGTTTATCTCGGTTATACTATAATCTCGTCCTACAAGGGTTATTAAAAATAAATGTTTTTATATCTTTTCGCAAATTTAGAGGCAATATTCTATCGCACCGGAGGCCAGTTTGTCATGACCGACGAAGACCCGGGATTCGCTGCCATTTTCGCTCCTTACCCGTCTGCCTATCTTTCAATGACGGGCGCTATTGTTGATTCAGTATAACTAATTTGAATATGTCCAAGACATGAAACTAGTATTCAATTTTAATTTATTTCAATTAAAACACAATTTAAAAAAAACAGATAGTTGGATCAGCATTGTTGCTGATATGTGCCTCCGCCATAGTTGACCAAAGGAATTGCAAAGTCCCTGTTTCTCTTGTTGCCTTTTACATGGGATTCGCCGTTATGGGATTGGGCATAAGCTTTAGCATGAACTGTGGGGTACCAATCAATCCTGCTAGAGATTTATCACCAAGGCTTTTCACTTACCTGGTTGGTTGGGGTCAACAAGTATTCAGGTATTGTTTAATTGAAATAGTATTATTGTCATTTGATAAATAAAATGTTTCATTTTAGTTACAACAACTGGATGTGGTTTTGGATCCCTCTTGTGATCCCTCACTTCGGTGCTGTGCTTGGAGCTTTCATCTATATCGTTTTTGTTGATGCCCACTGGCCCGCATAAATGTATCGCTTAAACATATACGTATAGGAGTATGTCAATGCATAAAACAAAGCACGCGGTACAGAACAAAATTTTTTTCAATTCTTTCAATAAATCAAATTTTAAAACCTATTATTTTGTGTTGAGAAACCGAATTTTCTTTATAATATGATTATACGGTTGAACACTTAACAGTATGATAAGTTCAATGTCAGGCATATCACTCGTCTGCAGATAACTTCAAATGGGTCATTGTGGCTTAAGTGTTAGCGCGTACGATTGTCACGCTAAACATTGAAGGTTCAATCCCGCAATTGGGCAAAACTGTTAAGGCATGCACAGCCCCTGACTTCAAATTGATTCGAATATAGTCAGTTATGAAGTTGCCATTGGCTGCTGTGAAAATTACTTCAGACCATCGCTATGACTTGCAGTCAAATCAATGACTGCAAAGTTACGCAGGTTAATGAAACAATATTTTCATGCAACAAGTACTACAGCCAATAGGTGTTTTCCGTATGTGTAACGCTATCAGCATTTAAAAGATTTTCCTGCAAAATTTTCGACTTCATTATATTCTAAATAGTTTCTAAAAGTCCTGAGAGATCATGGATACGTAACCAAATCCAGAAAAGCCATTCGCCCATTCCCCAATCCCCCTTTGTAGAATGACGACTGGTGAGTCAAACAAAAGGGAATTTTGGCAACCCTGGTAACCATAGTAATAGACTCGTACGTAAAATTTACGTCTACAAGCAATCCAAAAATGTCGAAAATAGATATTACTAAACTAGATTTGTACGGTCTTTTTGAAGTTTCCCCAGATGCCACAATACAAGTGATAAAAACAGCGTATCGCAAGAAAGCTTTAAAAGTCCATCCAGATAAAAATCCAGGTATTGTTATGTACCACATGAAATTCATATAACATATTGGTTTTAAGATCAGTTTCCAGTATCAAATGATCAAAGTTAGTATAAGTGTCAAGAATCAAGTATGTAAACTTCTATGTTGCTTGCTAAAAGAGCTATGTTTCTTCTTAATTTTCAGATAACCCTGAAGCAGCAAAACTCTTCCATCAGTTATCGGAGGCACTGAAGGTTCTAACAGATGAATTTGCTAAAGCAGCATATGATCGTGTTCTTAGAGCAAAAAAAGAAACAGAACTAAGATATAAGCAGCTTGACTCCAAAAGGAAGAAACTCAAGGATGAGCTTGAAGCTCGAGAAAAAGCTTTTCAAACATCTGGAAAAACCTTTCCAGAGCGAAGTCCAGAAGATCAGCTCAAGGCTGAAATTGAACGACTGAGAAAACAAGGCTCTAATCAGTTAGCTGAAGAACAAGAGAAAATACGAATTGAGTTGGCAAAGGAGAAAGAACAGTTATCATCAATGGGACCTGTAAGTGCAAGACTGAAACTATCATGGAAAGTTGACCCTGATGGTATAGATCCTTACTCTCAAGACAAACTCCATTCAATACTCCAGAAATATGGGAATATTCTTGCTCTTTTTATTTCGACAAAGAAAAAAGGAAGTGCAATTGTTGAATTTGCCAACAAAAAGGATGCAGATTTAGCCTATTCTGTGGAAAGGGGAATACATGGATGCCCATTGACACTCTCATGGATTAAGGGAGATCAGCCTAATGTCACTCAACCTGTAAGACAGCCACCTCCAAGTTCAATTGCTCCGATGTCGATGGCTGATTTTGAATCCAAAGTATTGCAATCTATGAGAGAAGCCCAAGAGAGAAAACGAAAACAAGAAAATAGTGCCCAACCTTTTCCAACGTGAGCAGTCATGTAGCTTTACTTTGTTTGAATATCATGAAAAATTAACGGTGAAAAAAAACAAAAATTTTTAATAAGAAAAGCTTTAACTCTTGTTTGGTTTTCTTTTTCCCCGCCTTACGGTAAGAAAAGGCTGTGAAGTAACATGTACATTTATTTTGCATTAGAACTCAACTTGTGGGTTGAGGATGAGGATAGAGGAAGCTTCATACTGATACATCCTTTCATCGAATGTAACTACGCCATTACATACGAAGTAAAGATGAGTTCATAAGTATCAAACATGTTAAGCAAACCCAGCTTCCAACAATCATTGATCAGCATCTTTAAGTAAATTATTTGATTTTTAACAACTTAATTTGGTAAAACGACATGAAGTTAGCTAGTAACCAACGCAATAAAATCGGCGTTCAATAGGAGTAGGAAATTACTTATTTTTTACAAGTACAAGAAAATAAACCACTTATAATTTCGAGTTTAAAGTATGTTTGTCAGCGCACCTACAACATCCGTGAAAATTCAAGTTTTTCTTTAACTTTTCCTCGCCTCTATGGAAACCAATGGTACCCTAGAGAGGGAAGTTGGGTTCATCCATTGTTTCACAATTTTGACGACCGAGGGCGCAGTGGGCAAGTGCCGTGAGACTCCCGCGCATAGCAGGACTTTCTTTGTTGAAAAAAGAAGATGTACCAGTGTGTGCGTAACATTACATTTCGTATTGAATGCAAGCTATCGCATAGAACTGATTGATTTCCACAGATAGCCATAGGCTGAACGCCGTCTATAACAATTTCATAGTTACAACGGAGCTGGGACTGTGTTAATATTTCGGCTGAGTTCAGAATCGAACTCTCAACCTTCCGAATGCTAGGCCAACGCTCTGACATCACACCCACAGTGAACGTTGGAAATATTACTGATGTTAACCAGGTAATAGTTGTCAAATAATTTGAAAAAATAAGACAATATGACAATCTAAGGAAGTTGTAATTTTAAACTGAATGGCCATTTCAATAACGACAAAGCTAGGCATAAATATACTCATCATCATATTTATTGGTGGTTCAGAGATGTACATGGTATAACCGTATATTTTTGTATTTCAGCAAACAAATTTAAAATCTGGCTCGGCTTATATTATAATTAAACTTCATAGTAATATTTTCCAGGTTATAGGGAGTCCGAATTCTGCCTCCATCCTATGTAGCATCACAGCTGTACAGAATTTAATGGATTAAACCCGCAAAGCAAAGCGCTGAATAGTCTGGACAGCAATTTCCGTAAGATGTGCACTGGCTGTTGCACTGGCAAGGCCACTTGCTATCATAACCAGCAGTACAACGTCCTTCGCAAGTATTACAGGTCGGAAGGAAATCAGCGCAACAATCATTGTATGTCTGGCAGGAAGGATTACATTGGCATGGCTTAGTTGAATCAGTTCCAGAAATGCCACATCTGCCGACGCAAGAATCGATTCCGCCGGACGAACCCGTTGTAGTGGTTCCTATTGTGGTTGTACCTGGTAACAACAAGGATTTTATGCGGGTGAAGTTAATCAATTAAATGATAAGACACCGATGGGTTTAACCGCTAACTATAACCTATCAACAGATCAACAGTCAAATGCCACAGTTGCTAGATGACATATCGAATGTGAAGTTGTTTTTTATTAAAGCCATTTGAAAATTTAAGTAAAGATTACCTGTTGGACCAACTCCACCGCAGAGATAAGCGTAGTCGGGGCAGCAATTGTCACTGTTTACGCATTCTTCGGTACACTGACACGGCCAATCGGGATTGTTTCCTTCAGTACACCGTCCCCATGAAGCACAACTACTGCAAGTTGACAGAAAATCGGTACAGCAGTCTCCTGTTAGGTTACAGGAAAATGATAGATTTTTAAAAATTGATCTATATAAAAAAAAAATTACATTAACAAACCAGTCGTTTGACAAGAAGGATTGCACTGGCATGGCTGAGTGGGATCCGTTCCTGACTGGCCACAGCGGCCGATGCACGAATCAGTTACCTTGCTGGTCTTAACTGTTGTAAAGTCATTGGTTATACTTTCATTGCCTTACTTAAAAAACCGTAATTTTATTAATTATTTACGTTCACGGAAGCTACTGAGTTTGGCCTCAACCAACAGTATGCCACTTGACAAACCACAGACGGCGATAAGAATAAAAAGCTTCATAATGACCACGTCCCAATCTTGAAAAGAAATAATTATTTAGAGCCAAGACAAAGAAATTAAAACAATAAAAACTATACGACAGCATACAGGTTAGTTGAAGCTTTTATCAACGAGTATCTAGAACCGACTGTCGCAATTTTTCGGGTTTTATAGCCATTCACGCGTGATGGGGCATAGAGGCGTGGTTACTTGAAACAAACCTAGGTAGCCAACAAAACATGGTTGACAGTAAGCCCCCTCGGACTTTGAAACGGATACAATCCCCTATTGATAGGTATACCCATTAATTCGTGTACCATGTAGATGCCGTTACTACTGCACGAGAACATGTACGACTATCAAATAGTATATGGGTTTATTACTAATCAGGTCAAAGTATTTTTACTCACAGTGTGTAAATTAACGAGCAAGGACACCACAAAACAAAATTGGACATTTTAAAACATGAATGTCGATGAAGCTTCAAAACACATCCCTTTAGAATAATGGAGACCCGTTTCTTTCTTTTCCGGTAGCTACCAGTCTATTTATGATTTATTTATTGACACGAAGGAACATTATCAAGGTAATCGCAGACTTGTAAATCCGGATTGTAGTAGAGGCCAGGTGGACAATTCTGCATAAACAAAAATCGGTTTCGAAAAAGTTATTGTTATTCGTTCTTCCAACATTACAAATTTTTGGATGAAAGAAGCTTACCATGAGATATTCCTGCCCAGCAAGGCATTCGTAGTACGAGTGGCAGTCGTTTGGGTTAGGATATCTGCCGAACAGATCGTTGGGGCAAGTGAAGCTTTCTGGTGTGGTCGTTGCAACTGTAGTGGTGGTTGTTGTAGGAGTGGTTTTCACAGTTGTTGTAACTAATAAAAATCCATCGATAACATTTATAGCTACTTACGGTATAAGCAATTTAGATACATTGCGTAAGAAAACTTGAAGGCATACGTATACTGCCCATAGACAAATCATTTACTGGATAAGGAATGAAATCGAATTTGACAGAAACATAGTTTCTGTCATTGTTCTTTATGTCAGCAAGATAAAGTCTTAAAATCTCTTTGCATATAGCCTAATTGAACCACTTTAACAGATTTTAGTTACCTCCTAGGCATAAAGCATCATAATCTGCGCAGCAATTGTCGTAGGATGGGCATTCGACATTGCATTGACAAGGCCACTTGTTATTGTAGGATGTAGAGCAGCGTCCATTGCAAGTGTTACATGTAGCAAGGAAGTCATCACAACAGTCCCCGTATGTTTGGCATGACAGGTTACATTGGCACGGCTTAGTTGAGTCGGTTCCGGACTGGCCACATCGACCCACGCAAGAACCGACTGCTTTGTTCGTTATGACTGTTGGTTAAAAGAAAAATTTATTCAAATTAATCTGTCTGCTCGCTTATGAATAAATTAACGATAATTACGTTCGCGGAAGGTTTTTGATTTGGCCTCCACTAACAAGGCGCTACTCATCAATCCGCAAACGGCGAGAACGGTCCAGAAATTCATGGTGATCCCGTCTTAAGTTTTGAAAAGGGAATGAAAGAATTGTTCACACGTCTTTACCAATACGTAGCCGGATGCTTGGAAACTTCCGAACGAAAATCCTGCACCGACTAGTTATCCACCCGCGTTTTATAGCCGTTCGCTCGTGCTGGTTTGCAGAGATGCTAAGAGGCGGGGTCATTGTGAAGGCTTCGAACATTTCATCATAGTCGATGAGAAAGAGTATTGAGATTAGGGACGTAAGTTCAAGCCATGCTTTGACTTTGAGACGGATTCAATTTTCGATCCCAAAATGTAGATTAATCAAAAGTTTTTTCTACCAATTATCTGTCAAAATTTATGTCCTTCTGTCGATCAGCGACATCACGTTTCCATGCACACAACTCTATGTCTATAGATTCCTGCTAAGCCTAGAACAATTGAAACAAATATACTCAATGCACTTACATGTCATGTAGACGAAGGTCAAAGGCTAAAACATCCCAACTCGACTGCGTAAGTTATGATGGTCCTGTCGTTATCACGACAAACACCTGTCAGCTCGATTCACGTGCTATTAGAATTCACAAGTTTAATCTAGGCCGAACGTCACGTTGTTACAGTGGCGTAATAGTGATTTCA
The DNA here is from genome assembly GCF_020631705.1 of Daphnia magna. Lineage (NCBI taxonomy): Eukaryota > Metazoa > Arthropoda > Branchiopoda > Diplostraca > Daphniidae > Daphnia > Daphnia magna. The sequence continues at coordinate 12,657,139 of NC_059183.1, forward strand.
ATGGGGTTTTTTCATGAGGTCCTTAAATAGGCTAATTTGGTGTTTACGATCGAAAAACAAAGTACATTACAAGCAAGAGTGCACAAACTACCGCTTGGTACATTGGTCGCAATGAGAATTTGGAGAACTTTTCGTCGTTGCTACCCATTAGAATAAAAAAAAATTTTCAGCGTACACTTGAGCAGCGTAAATTTAAACTATAGACAAATTTGCACAGTTGGCAGAGTTGTCGATAAGCTGGAAAAGCTATCACCCAGATTCTTTGTTCTGTGTCCGTACCGAAAACCTTATTTTCTTTACACTATTAATGTTTTTCATTCAAAACAAATTTTTGCACTATGAATACCTTATAAAAAATGTGCGGTATGTAAAAAAAAAAAAAAAAAAAAAAAATAATAACTTTCATGATCGGTAGAGTGCGATGGTGGTTGTGATACTACGTAGTAAGAACAACAACAAAACAGATAAAACGTTAAAGCACAGATTTTGATTTTGTTCTCTTTTTGTCTTTTATTGTAAAATTAGTTTTTAGAATGAATTCACTTCCTGATGAAATGCTGGAAAATGTTCTGGCCAATGTAAATGTTTTAGATCTTTTCAAATCCTGTGTGTTTGTTTGCAAGAAATGGTACAAAATTATCTGCAATGAAAAGGTATGACTTTAACGAAATACGAATGAAGAGCGATGTAAGCTGCACGATCCACCATTAATTTCGTTTTCCAGTTTGTTAGATGGAAAAAATTATATGCCCTATACTCAATGCATAATAGTAAAAATTTAAAAGCAGCTCTGAATGATATTTGCATCAGTCATAATATAACTGGAAAAGAAAACTGCCTCATAGGCCTGATAAAGTAAGTTGTGTGTTTTGAATTTATTTCCTTCAAAAATATTCACATTACACAGTTACCTTTCAGAGTCTCGTGATACCCAATGTCGTACCATGAGGTACCTCCGGTGCCATCCTCTCTTCAGTTTAGCAGAAAAACTAATAATAGAGCAAGGGCAACAGTTGTCAGTTTGGAGAGTAACCATATTGATATGTATAATTGCCAGGGATGCGTGGGAAGTGTACAGCTTACTAAATCTTTTAACTCACGCAAGAAGTGATTGCACCATAATGGTAAGAAGGGATTTTATTAAGTTACTACACTCTTAATATTGTTGTCTTGCACAGGAAGCAACTGAAAAACTGTACCGTGTGTGCACCTTCTTCCTCTACTTCACAAGAGAATTTCAAATTCCAGCAAAGTAAACTAATGTATTTCGAATTCAAAAGAATTATTTGTATTTTTTACATTTCGTGCAGATTGCATTACAATTTGCGGTATGCTCTCAACCTATTTGAAACTGACTGGAGTTCCCCTAGCGAGGGAAATCAGTCTGTCCCCGGTTTAACTCCCGAACAATCACGGATTGTGAATCATCGAATAGAAAGAAACCATGTAGGTTCTTAATTATTTGAATAACTGAAAAGTTTTTCAAAAGCACAAAATATCTTCACATGCTTACCATATTTGCTTTTACGATAATTCAGTTGATCAAGATTGTTGCATTTGCTGGCAGTGGGAAGACGACTACCCTTCTACGACTTACAGAACGTGTCAACAAAGAGAACCCCCATTTTAGGTTTTTGTTAGTAGTGTACAATCGTGCAGTATCCGATGAAGCTAGCGGGAAATTTCCAAACAACGTCGTTTGCAGAACCATTCACCAGTTGGCATATCGCCATACCGTTGGTCAAGGCCTATTGAAAAAAAAAGCAACGGGCAACATCTACCCAACAAGTTTGATTGACAGTGGGATACTTAAAGATCGGCGTGGCATGAGAAGATATCAACGAGAAAAATTGGTTATTGATACTCTTCATCGCTTCTGGGGATCAGCCGATGATTCAATAACAGTTGATCACACGCCTATAAAAGTAATCAACAATGTGTTATCGCAAGATAGCCCAATCGACCAGCCAGTCAGGGAAAAGATTCTTTCCGTTGAAGAACGCAAAGTGAGTCTTAATATTGTAATGTAGATAACTTGCCACTTTGTTTCACTACTGCTTCCTTCCTTGCAGATGTTAGCCGCGGATGCCAAAAAGGTGTGGTCTGTCTTAAAAAACCCAAACGATGACAGATTGAAATTGCCCTGCGATGCCTATCTCAAAATTTGGCAGTTGCAGAAACCAAATTTATTTGAAAGTGAAGAAGTCGATTGTGTGATGGTAGACGAGGGGCAAGATTTGAATGGAGCCATGCTAGATATTTTTCTACGTCATCCTGGCCCTCGGATTATCGTCGGTGATCCACACCAGCAAATCTACCGTTGGCGTAAGTATATCTCGAACTCAGATTTTTTTTTCTTATTTTAAATTAACTCGGATGTGCATAATGTTATGTAAATATTTCAGGGTATGCCGTGAACGCGTTGAATAAAGTTCCTGCCACCCACACATTTTACTTAACGCAGGTAATGTTACAGTAGAGTCGCATATGCGGCACGATGGTGTTTAACTCTCAATTGTATTTCCTAGTCTTTTCGATTCGGACCGGAAATTGGTTTTATGGCCAATTCGTGCTTAAGTGTCTTGAATAATGTCAACGACAAGTGCTTGGTGGGCATAAATGTTCGGGATAGGTTAAACAGTGCCACCCATCCATTGGATGTGGCACTCAGAAGTGGTAGGCAGTTTTGCTTCCTTGCTAGAACCAACTTGACCCTTTTCAAAAAAGCGGTTCAAGTTCTGGGCTATGACACCATCGGTAATTCTCAGACACCAAAACCGAAAATCGCGTTTGCAGGGGTGAGAATAGTTTAATACCAAATCGTGTTACACTGGAATAAAAAGCTGACTTTATATTCTTTTAGGGATTAAAAGCTATGAATTTGGATCTGTTGCTTGACGTTAATCATCTACGACAAGGAGGTAATTTACATTACAAATTCGAATTAATGTATTAGGAATTCCACTGTTTTTCTCTTAGCGCTTGACAAAATTGTAAGCCCATTTCTTCGCAACCGTCGATTGTTTGGCAACTTTTCAGCCTTTATTAAATACGTAGAAACAACAATGGACATGGAATGGGGGGCCAGAATTGCCCAAGTGAATTGGTCAGGAAGCAACACAGAGAAATATGTCGAAGCCATCAGAAGCGCTAACGTCCACATTTCCGAAGCAGGTAGTACAGAGAAAGAGTGCTCGGCATTAATAGTTGAATATTTAAATGATTCTTTATTGTCATACGTAGATGTAGTCTTTTCTACTGCACACAAGTCCAAAGGAATGGAATGGGACACGGTTGCGTTATTGGACGACTTTGTTCCAACCCTTGTTTCTGCTAGAGTCACGGAAGAGCAGCAGGAGGAGCGTAATTTACTGTACGTGGCTGTTACGCGAGCCAAACGCAACCTTGTTATCAACCCTGCCTGCTATTACACTCTGTTGGCAGTTGGCGATCGTCAAGAAAGCATAGTTGATACAAACACTTACATCGACATTCATGGTCCGTCTCCTACTTGTGCTCGTTGCCATCAAATCCTGCCTGGACGGTGTAAGGCAAGATCAGCCTCGTTCTGTTCAACTCGTCTGGTACTGATGACGATAAGGAGTCAGCCATTATTTGCCGCTACTGCAGGCATTTTATGTGCTGCATGTGCTGGGCTACATTGTTACATGTTCCAAAGGTAAGTTAGTTTGAGGATCTGATTTACAATTGTATCATACTGACATTATTATAATGACAGGTACGAGTGTTATGCCCATGAATTGCCCCAACTCCGGGTTAGGGAAGACAGAGGACATCTAACCTTTCGCTTCTTGGTAGGCCCGTCGGCTGACGAAAAGCATTTAGCAGAAACTTATTATGAAGAGCAGCATGCTTTGATGAATGATGGCTTCATCAATGCAGGACGTTTGTTGCCAGGTCCGCCTGTTGTGGTGAATAATAACAATGTTTTACAACAGGTACACCAAGGTAAGATCAACTCACGTATCATCCTACACAAATGTATTTTTTCCAACTTAATTTACAGTTGCAGTCATAAACGATGTGATTGACAACGATTTGGTGCATCTCGTACCACCAAACTTGAACCACCAAGATCTGGATGTGAATGCATTTCCCGATGACGACGACATGTTCCTGGAAGGTAGATAGAAATTCATTGTGTTATGTGTATAGAGTACTTAATTGATTCCTTATTTCCATTGTTTTGATTATCTGTTAGTTGAAGAGGAGCATTTACCGCAACCGGAGATCCCAGACGAGGACGATGCTCATCGGGATTTATTGATTCATCGACTTTCCCAATAAATTGCAGCGTTTTTGTGGATTTAACATCAAATTTTTACGGTATCAATTCAGAAATATTTTAATACAAAACTTTAAAGAATCTGTCGAGTGTTGAGTCTAGGTTGCCACATCAACACTTAGTCATGGGTGAACGTAGGGATTCTTCAATGAACTTGCGAAAAAATATTATTTATTTTCTGCCATGACTCCCACAGGGCCGATTTTTACAGTGTTTTTCACACCCTCAGTTATAATTTTGTTTGATTGCTAATCGATACGCTTGCAGTAGCTGTTCCATTACGCTCAAACTGCAACAGCTGACGCGGTGAAAGATCAGCCTTCCAGCTGTACGGTCTTCTTCATCACATTTGCAGTTGTCTAGAAATAGGAACTTGGACGGTGAACCAGAAGTCATGCACATAAATCCTAGAGCTCCTTCTTATTTTGCTTTCGTCATTCCCCGTTCTTCACTCTTTCTCAGGTTTGTAGACTCTTTATTTTGTGTTATTGTATCGAAATGCGCCAAAGACAGCGTCCAAAGCTACTGATTGATTGGAAGGGGGTTGTTGTTCTGGCACTGATCTGGACTTCAGCTCAGAGCAATTGGCATCGCGTTCCCGCCTCCTTTCGCTTTCTCTCCCCCTCGGAGCCAAGTTTTTTTTTTCCCCATCTGTGCTGGCCAAGACGTTTACAAACTGCGTGGTCATCTCTACAGGAAGGAATCACGCGCGACGGTGTACAAATAAAACAGAAGATTAGTTGTGGCGCTCGAATTAACTAGGAATCAACCATACGAAACCAGGCTAAGGGCTCGGCCATTTTTAATGAGCTAAAAACACAGTCTTAATGACATGTCTTCTGCTCAGTGTATCAAATGATATCGCGCAAGAGAGGGCTGCTGATACTCGGAAAGCCATTTCGATTTGTTTGTCGTCTACACAACCTTAAATGTGGGGACATGTACCAACTTAACCGACACGTAAAAACTGTGTCTCTTCGTCATTGTAAGCGGAAGCGTGATCCCACCGGATAAAGGCACGGCTTCCAGGAAAACGACTCTACCAGCGGAAGGGATTTTTGTGTGTTATTCAAGTATGCAAAATTTCGTGTAAATTTCTTCACTGCTTTTAATTCCTTCATTGCAATCCTACTTCTCGTGCCTGCTGGAACGCGACACATCGACATTTCATATCCTTGATAGGAAATCTTCCTCGGTTTTTCCCTCGTCGCGTCGCACGGATTTTGAACGGTGTGTTAAATACTGTGAGCCGTTTCGGGAGTCGGCGAAGGAGAAGGCGTCTTGTACAAATAAATCAGACTGAGTGAATAAGCAATCGGCTTAAGTACACATGTGCATGCAGTTACTTACAATAGCGTCCCCCCCCGGCCCCTTAAAATCGGTATTGTACCTATCGTCAAAACGATCCAGCTGGTAAGACGAATGGATAAATGTGGAATAATATAATGATACACTTTCAAATAAGGTTTCTTGCACAGTACCGGAAAAATTGCGGAGGAAGTCAGGGGCAATGTACGACGTAAAGCTGGGCCGTCTACCCATGCGTTATTGATTTCTGAAAATAGGCAAATGCGTTGCTGAATAGGTATGTATATGTTCTTGTTTAATGCTGCACCGAAGCGATATGCTAGTCCTTTTGTTCAAAGGAAAAAGGGATTGCTATTGGATGGCAAACTTTACCTTGGGAGGCATGGATACATGACCATATGACATACGTGTTCGTAAGTGATTGATTCATCCCGTATTCCGCCATTGGATGGGATTGGTTTTGTTATCCGAATTGCTATTGAAGACACACAGTACACGAACTGAAAAGGGAAATCCCAGATGCTTCGGTAGTCGCGCCATTAGTCGATTAAATTGAATTGGATTATGTCGGAGAAATATAGTTTGTTATTGTTGTATGATCAAAACTGTTTAGTTTCAAGTTTAACAGCAGAACAGGTAGGTCTTGTTAAGATAGACCTGTTCGTCGACCCACCTGAATTCGCGACACGCGTTCACCTTGAACTGCCAGAGTAGATGAAAAAAAGGAACGAGAACAAAAGACAACAACAATAAATGAGAAGAGACAATGTAGAAAAAAAGAGGTCACCATGTCTCCCTCGTTTCGTTTTTGTTAGTTTAGCATTCAAAGTCATTCATTCGACCTACGTGTGATGGACGCGTTCAAGGTTCGCTGTCATCCTTTTTCATTCTCATTTGTTCTTCCCTGTTACCCTGTTTGATTTAAGCCGATTGTAGCATTTAATTTTGTTTTTTCTGCCTGCACATTTATATCGTCCCGTCACGATAGTGTAGGTCTACGTTTTGGTGAATGTGGCGTGACAAGCACAATCTCAGCCATCGCCATCAGAAGCCCATCAGCTATCGTATCTTCTGTTACCAACGGCGACAAGAAAGTTCCTTAAAAGGGACCGCTCCCCATTCTATTCTTCCTTTTCTTTCCTCTCTCCTTTTAGTCTTTTAATTCTTGCCTTTTTTTTTTTAATGATATACATCGAAAACGAAGCGACAGTTCTATTTCCCCATTTATTTATTTATGATTATTCTGTGTTTTCCACGTTCGGGATTTTCGATCCATTTTTTTTCTTTCTTTGAATTAAATTTTTATGTTTTACTTATTGAAATGTTATGTTTTTCTTTTTCATTATTTTATTTAGCGGAACTGTGTGCAATGGCCACTAGAGGCTGCCTTGTTGGTTTTGGGGTTTGTTAGAGTGATGACGAACCGGGAGCCGTGTGTGTCGATGATGTACGACCGAAGCTTGTTGAAGTTGTGTTTTTCGGTTTGGAAATTTAATTCGACAATGGCCGGTTCTGTACACCGTTTTTCAAGATCGAGAGTTGCAGCTGTGTAAGAAAGAAAAAAAAACGATTATCTAACAACGATAGAGAGACAAAAGGCAAGGAATATATGGTAGTGCCTCTGAAAGAGAGACACATCCAATCAGATATAGCTTTGCCCCCTTATGGTCCTATAGATTTTGGTATGCAAGTGTTGTCCTCTAACTATTCTTCCGTACAGTGAAAGATGTCCGGACGGCCCAAAGATTGTCATACTGATCGTCTCTCCTCTTGCCACACTTTTTTTATTTTATTTTGGAGGGTGGAGGATTGGTTTTCATTATTTTCCATTTTTTTTTTCTCCTTTGCATTTACAGATTACCCTAAATGGTCCTATACAATATTCATTGCTTAGATTGTTTCGGATTGAATTAATAATACGCATTCTCTCAAGCGAAGGTTCTTATTCGTACTTAGCAGTTGGATGGATAGTAATGAACAACAATCCATCAAAATCAGCTCAAAGTAGCAGGTACAAAAAAAAAAAAAAGAAGTTAAAGAAAAAAAAAAAAAAACTTCAACAGAAGTTCCATGGTTTCTCAGTTGCGGCAGCTTGGGTTGATCCACTCTACGATTTATTTAGATTAGAATCAAAGCAAAATGGCTCACCGCACCATATATGTATACTACTGTGCATAGCAATCTCTTAGACACAAAGCAAATCGGATTAGGGCCGAGTAGCTGGAAGCCTTTACACACTGGTAACAAGTCGTATACGGTATACGTACATGCAACAGTATTTAAAAAATATATATATTACTTGCCAACAAAAATGAAATCCCGTCATTTCTCATTTTTTTTTTATGGAAGAAATCGCACACTGGTTATATACTGCCCGTCATTCTCTACCGGAAACCTGCAGCGCGATCCGTGTATAAGCTTTCCAGTTTTAGTTTTGAGTTCCTTACTCATAGGTAAATGAGCTTTTGACTCACACACAATTTCTTCCTTCGTAAGAAGAGTCGCGGGTAATTCGCACTCTTGAGCTAACACATCAAGTCATCCGGCAGGATCCACCGAAAAAAACAAAACGAAAAACAGTTCATCGTATTATTCAAACATGGACTATATGTAGCCATACTGCTAATGCTAGCAGTGGATGTCAGTCGAGAGTTATCTCTCCGAAGATCCACGTGTGTGTGTGTGTGTGTATGTGCCAAGTATATCCACAAACTCCAGGCAAACTCTTAACTAATAGTCTTTGTTGTGGCTTTCTCTCTAGTCACATACTATCTTTTAGCCTGTTTGGTTGTTTGTTATTCCTTTTTTTCTTTTTTCTTTACCCTTTTTTCCATAGTCTTCTTATGGATGTTGGCTAAAAACACGCCCACCGAAAACAGGTAACGTAGCCCGCAGTCAAACAAACCAGTATAGGCTTTCAATCTCTACCTCTCTTTGGCTGTTTCTTTTTTTTTTTTTTTCGTTCCTTTCCTCTCTCGTTTTGTCTATTGCAAAGAGTCCCCCCCCCTTTTTTGCCGACTTTTTTTTTTTTTTCTTTTTGTGTCATTATTTTCGTTTTCGTGGGTGTGTATATAAAGCTCTGTTGGAAGCCGAACTGAACGGGTCGACTCTCTCGTTGTGGTCGGCAGCAGGAACGATAGTTTCTACCGTCCTTGTGTAAACAAACGCGTTTGGAGACAAAGTTTCGACTCTTTGCAGCAAGTCGTCGACTGTTCAAGAATTAAAGAAGAAACATAAAACAGCCATTAACCTACCCAGGAGCTTTCGTGTGCTGCTTTTTGTCACTGATGCGATCTGTTGCATTTTTTTGTCCCCTCTCTGCCATACTGTCTGCCCAATCAAGGCAGAAACTGTTCAAGTCCGGATTACAGCACTGGCTGCTTATTCACAAGAGAAAAAGCCAGACAATCCTTTAGAAATTGGGCTTGAATACAAGCTGCTCACAAGTCCAAATGGGCAATCGATAGCTCAGTGGCGGTGTGTGCGTTTGTGTGATTCAACCGCTGGGTAGGCGGTTTTCGCCTCAACATTAAAACATTTCTAGTGGAAGTCGCCCTTTTCTTTTTGTTTGTGGGATCGTGACACGGCACAGAGCACATTTCGCCTTTAGGCCACCGACAGCATCGTGGAAAACATTTAACCCATGCCCGTTACAGTTGCGTATGTCCTATTGCTACAGTGTGGTCGCATGACTGATTGTTGTTTTTGTGCTGGACAAGTTGATTGACTATTGGAAGACTTACAATTCCGATCCTTCTATTTGTATACGTAACAGTGAATGAATTGATCGATCGTAAGTGTTACCGAAGTGGACAGATTGGGTTGCCCACGCTCTTTTTTGTTGCGAACCAACAGTATCATCACTAGTGAAGAAACAAGAATATCGTTATTGTGCCAATCGGGAGCGTTCGCTTCTTGATAGACGATCGTGCCAAAAGGAAATCCTGCAAAATTATACACCCACGTTTCTGAACGACTTGTTCGATATTCTCCTGGTGCTCGTCGGTTGTTTTTAACAACGTACTACTTCCCTCGGTAAGTCATGTCACTTTCTTGTTTAAAGTTACGTTAGGTTTCATTTACGTGAAAGTGTTATATTCCATTTACGTAAATGACAAAGGAAACGTGAGGGGTTAAAGAGTCTATATAGTTGGTTAATCAAGCAGGTAATGATTGTGTACGTTACATTTAGGATTATCCATTTAAGTCTTTAAGAGATTGGATAGCATCGAAAGCAGGAAAAACTTGTTATAAAACGGAATTCTTTTAAACCTATGCAAAAGCTATTTGCATGATTACGATCGTCTTTCTTATTGTAAAAGTTACAGACAGGTGCGGCTCCTCTTTGTTTTTCTTTTCTATTATAAAATAAACAATAATCTTTCAGCCCGTGTGCTATATGCAAAAAGTTTCACATAGCGCTAGGCAACCCAACAACCAACCGATGGCATGTACTGATTACCCGATCAATATTTACAATAGATGACGTAACATGAACTATAGTAGACGTGTCTATCTCCCATCTACATGTGTATCGAGAGGTAATTTCCAGCGTCCATCTTGATCATGTTTTTTTTTTTAGCAATATAGCAAAAACAAAAAAAAAAGTCGTATACTATCGGTCAATAGCTCCGAGCTGCTCCTGCAGACCATACCGGGCACAATTTTATGATTTTGTCGATTTCCTTCATTCACGTCTGTCTTTCAAGTTTACCGTTTGTCTATAGCGTAAGTCACTAGAGTTTCTTTTTTAGGAATTACTGTCCAGCAGTTCACATAATTTTTGGTTCTTCATTATCGTCAAGTAAAAAAAAAAAAACGAATTTCTTTGTTGACACTAATGAGCATGTTCTTTATTCATCTATTGTCTGTCTGTTTAAAAGGGAATTATGATGCAATCTTTGCCGTCAATTTTAAATGATGAGTGACGGGCCGATTCACGATTTGACATCAAATTGGATTTTACCTGTAAAAAACTCAATTTCCTCGAACTGAATAGACTATTCGGTTCGCTTTTGCAACATCGTTAGGAACAGGAAGTTACGGGAACTCCCAGAAATGGCTCATGTCACCTTGATGGTCCCGTTTCTTATTCTCTTCGACCTCCAACTCCCCACGTCTCAACGTAAAAGCCAAAAATGGCAATTTAAACTGACAGAATGTTGATGAATTTTTACTTTTCTTCTTCTTCCTTTTTTTTTTTTCTTTTTCTTTTTGCCTTCATCGTTAAAGAGAGAAGCGCGCTAAGCCCGTCACGGACCGTACCACGGGCCATTTGACGGGCACACGGGGGCCTTAGCGGACTCGCTCCATGAATTGAGTAAAGAAACCATTTTTGGCTGGATGTAGTAGAGTTCTGGAATTTCCCATGATTGTTGACTGATGTTTTTTTACGGCCATCTTGCCAAGTTTACCCAGCTTCAAGGCGTTGAAACGTTCAATAATCACATAACCAGTTAGTTGATAATTTTTGATTAGATTGGAAATTGGTGGGTAGTACTCGATGACCTTTGTGTTGGTGTATCATATTTATTATCGTGTTTTTCATTCGTCCTGGACGGTCTCCGCGTGTTATCCAATAACTTACACACTCCCCCCCAAACAGTATGGGACAGCTCCTTGTTGCTGCTGCTGCGTGCGAATATCATTTTTGGCAAAGAAAATGAGGCATCGGCCCGTTTTCTTGAGCGGACGGACATTAGTCATCCCCACCGAACTCTTGTGATAAGATCGTTTATTTATTTTATTTTTTTTTTTCAAACCACCTCTTTTCTCGTGTGTCTCTGGCGCATTTTGTCTTGTGAGAACCCGTTCTCGTTTTTCATTGTTTTATTTTCAGCTGCTCTTGTCGGCCTCGGTGCAAACGGCCAATGTTGTTTGTCTTTTCTGGTTTTTTTTTTCTTTCTTTCTTTATATTTGGCATCGGCTCATCTGGTACCGTCTCCAACCTTCTCCCTCTCTTCTATATACCACATGTCCGTGTAGGTAAAACACGGCCAGACGGATCTGCTATACAGAGACACGCGAAGCGTGACGAGTTGCTGCTGATTTTGGCGGGTCCTTGAGATCTAGCTTTTCTCTTTCGGGAGTTCTCCATTAGCGTGTAGACATCCTTTTTTTTTTCCTTTTTCACCCCGGGCTCAACAGGAGTTAAAGATCCTGCATATATAGACACTGTAGCAGGGCCATCTGGCAGTCCGGTACAGCCTAAATGTGGTATCAAAGAAAGAACTCAAGAGCCGTGTATTTACTGTCTTGTCTTCTCACGTGCCGCCTCCACTTTCTTATTGATGTGATTACACTTGGAGCGTCGCCCGAGTGCGTTATTGAACTGCTCATATTTATATGGCCATGATATGTGGCGAGATGGTGCGAAGCGCGTCACACCCGGCACGAAGGAACACGGAACTCGGCGAAGATTATCGCGAAAGGTGAAGAAGTGTGCTGTTGCTTCTGATGCGGTTAAGATTCCCGGTTTTACCGTCAAAGTCGAAAAACTTCTCAAGAAAGAAGAAGAAAACAATCTAAAAACGAAGCGCCTTATTAGGTCAGTCCAGGTAACCTTCCATCGGAGTCTGCCTTGCCGCCCCGTATCGTTTCAAAGCCAACTGGCTATAACAACTAAGGAAGAGATAACCATCTTTTTATTTATTTTTTTATATTTCAGTTTTTTTTCTTTCTTAGGCTTTCCATATCTTTAACTTCTCTTTCTTTCTCAATAGCGATAGAAGAAGACGCGTTCAATTTAAAGATCTACTTCAATGGGCTAGGTGTGTTTGGTTTTCGAATGCGAGCCTCTGTGTGCGATTCTGATTGAAACTGCTCGTTTGACTATTAGCGTCTCACTCCAGAAAATCACGAAAGAGGGAAAAGAGAAATCAGAGACCCACCACTCGGACAGAAAAATAAAAATGGGGAATAGAAGGACAGCGTCATAACGAAACCCGCCCGTCCGTTTTTATTCCTATAAAAGGGGACGTCAAAGCCAACAGTCATGAAACAGTCAAAAACAACACCGTATACAAAGTGTGGGGTACAACGTACTCGTACTGAACATAACTTATTATAGCAATACTTATTATAGCAACGCCATAAGTGTCGGCCAGAGTTGGTTGCTTGCCCGTCTTATGGCGTGCGAGACGGTAGGAGGTAAAGCAGTAGGAAAGGTCCATCATTTTTACATCGATTTTGGCTTTGTTCTTTTCACAGAAACTAATTTCATTCTATACTTCAACGTCCTGGTTGATGTTCGAGCCCGCGGCTGCGTGCGGGCCATTAGCTTCAAAATTCCACCCAGACGTAAACCCTTCAAAAAACTGTTGAGAATATAACACAAAAATTGTTGTTTTTGACACCATGTATAGACAATGTTATTGTTATTTCCTTAATGATAAAAGTTGAGCAAAGATTTTATAGAAATAGAGGCCCTCTGAAACACACAAAAAAATGGACCAGACTCTTTGAGACTTGCTTTGGAAAATTCCCGTTCATTTCACCAAGTGAAAGAGAGAGTTAAAAAAACAAAATCCTTATTCGGGTTTGGGGTGCTAGGTCATCATGCTTAATTATCATCCACTCTCCCCTGGATCTAATTTCTTATTTTCATTATTCTGCTATCCCATCAGCCTAGCTATATAGCTGTCTATTGTCTCATCCATGTTTGGTCCGGCTCAATGGCTGCCACCAGACTGTGAGCGGCTCGTTGACTCATCATCATCGCAGGTGTTTTTCTTTTTACCTTATTCTCGTTACCTTTTTGTTCTTCCACGTCCTCTCGTGACGCTCTCTATTCATGCGTGTTTTCTTTGTTTTTGTTTTCTTTGTTTTCTCTTTCCACCTTTTTTTGGCCAGTTACCTTAAAGAATCGTAAAGAATGCATTGCCGGCTCGTTTCGTTATGGTCAGCAACTGGAACAATAACAACAAAAGCAGCAGCAGGGGCTAGCAGGAAGGTCTCTCGCCGACTCGGCATGATATCGAGCCGTTTCGCAGCTCCAACGAGGACTCTAACCAATTCTCTCTGGCATTGTTTTGAAGCCCTGTTCGGTATATGGGGTTTTTTATGGGTCCCTCGATCTGGCATGGCGATATCGGATTATATCAGTCGCGCCCACCCAGCGGCATCTGAAACAGACATTGGCAATTGATACAACTGGCGCTCACTCTCGTAGAACAGCAGCATACATAACAACTCGTTTGATATATTTGACTTTCATTGATTTGATTGCCATCCGATGACCATATGGAGCTGGGAATAGGAAGGCAAGAAACAAAACAAAACAAAAAGGTGAAAGATAGCCTATTGCTTTGAAATTTATAACCGGCTGCTACACGTGATAATAGAGGCAGAGGAAAAGGCGTCAATAACGTAGTGTATAGGAGACTCATCTTTCGGCAAATATTTCCCCTGCAGTCGTCATAAAAATAAGATTAAACAAGAGCCGACCCACGCCATCCGAAGAGCAATCAGTCCAAGTCAGGGACGTGTTTCCCAATTGCTACATCATAAAATGATATCAACGAATAATTTGCACCTCCTGTCTCGAATTGCCTCGATGACTTTGTTTTAACGCCCGTCAGTCGACGATAAACAAGGCAGGATGCACTTAGTTCCGCCCAATGTAAAGAACTTAAGTGATCCGGCAAAGTCCGATTAATCTGGGTTGCACTTTATTTCTGTTTTCTTTTCACTGATGAAATCCAACATAGCCATTTTGTTCATGTGACGAATTACCTCTTTTTTTGGGGGGCGTGTTGTCGTTGTGTACTTGTTTTGTTTGTTTTTTTCTTACGGGCGTGCCGGAAATGCAAGGACAAATAGATAAAGAAAGGCAGCGGGGAAAAGATACAGTTGTAGTGACGGGAACGTAATTCGATAAGCCTTGGAGGAAAAAGAAGTCCCCCGGATTTGGGATCTGTTTCCGAAGACAACGTTCTCCACCATCTTCTTCTTGGTTGTTACAGCTAAAAGTATATGGTCTGGCAGGATGTAAGAAATGCATCACTATTGGCTCATCATTGGTCAAAAAATGCCGATTGGAGCAGGAAAAAAAAATAAAAAATATACAATTTTCTTAGCCTGTTAGTCGAGCGGAAGAACAACTGTTTTCCGGCCCCGTGCCGTAGTGATGTTGTACAAGGGCAGATGCGCTATAGCAACAACAAAGGCGGGCAGCGGCTGCATTTGATGGATAGAATTACGAATCGGAATAGACCGAGGTCTGTTTACTTTAAGACTGGATCGTTATAGGAAACGCTTTGCTTTGAGCCGCGGCTGTCTAGACGACGTTCCATGCTCTTCCACATTTCCGCACGTATCCAGCATCCGGCTGGATAAACACACTATGAAAGGAATAACGCGACAAATCTGGTGGAACGAGCGCTCCCTACGCAGATTATCCAACCTTTTTTTTTTTTTTTTCTTGCTGTAATAAAATAGGTGTTGATTTTTATTTGAAGATTCAAATCGACCGCCGCTTCACGGCTTACAGTGATGATCCGTTTCAGAGTGGAAAGCGAAGCCTCTAGAGCTCCCAATTGTGAAGCATACACGCAGCTGACAGTTTTTCAAATAATTCCATGCGCACCAAGATTGTAGGGTGCATGTGCGTTGGTGTGTTTGCGCTCTTATTCTCTGCTTGTTTGTTCGGTATGTCTGTATAAAGCGGGGTGTATGTCGCAGCACGCACCCTTTTACGTGGTCACGTTTGCGTGAAAAAAAACAAAAAATGGCTTGAATCGGTTACGTTTTCTGTTGCGAAACGCATCGAAACTTTTCGGGCTACATTGATTCTTATACCGTTTTTGATTTTTCAGTTTTGGTGTTGTAAATAACGGGGGGAAAGCAAGTTTGTTCACTTGCCAATTCGTTGCCCGTGGCATTTTACTACGCAGTTACCATTTTAACACCTTTCTTTATACCTCGTTCGATTCTCTAAAAAGGTAGTAGAAGGAGAAAGAATTTCAGCCAAATAAAGTCAAAAGGTCCCGCAGCCAAAACACCTAGGTGGCTCTTGATTTATGACGGGTAATCTGAAAAATATTTCAAAACGTTTTATTTATTTATTTTTTTTTTGAATTGGGCGGTTTTATTTGTCCCACGACAATGACTAGAGAAGCTGGGAATTCTCCAGAAAGGGAAAGGCCAACACGAGGAGAATAATAAGATTCTAAAAAAAAATCCATAGACGGGCCTGAAATGAGAGAAGCTGTGGCGCAGTATATAGACATCTGTGTAGGTGCGATAAAAGAGACTGCCCGGCGCAGGGTGGCAGCAAGTCTACGTCCAAGCTGATGAAATTCTGCTAGTTCACGACGTTTATTTGCCCCCTTCTATTCCTTACACATGTTCTGTAACGAACTTTTCTCTTCCGTTTGGTCCCGATACGTGCACGATAACAACGACCATCTCGACGTCAATAACCCCAACGATGATGACTATACTAAATTATTCAGGAAAAAATGCCGTCTAGTCATGTGGGGTTACAAAAGGGGAAACTCTTACAATCCCCAATACTCCCGTCTAGTGGTTTTTCCCGAAACCATCGATTTGTTTGGATCATTTTGAAAAAAACAAACCCGTCCCAGCCCGACGGGTAGAAAATGTAAACCGTGTGAGTGATTGCTATGATGAAATAGGCCTAGATGTATGCGTGTGCGCGTACCAAGTACTTGTAATCACATTTTCTGAAAATTGTTCGCTTGACTGAACTCCTCCCCTCCGTTGTTGAGTGTTCTCTGTTTCATCTACATTTTTCTTTTATTTTCTTGACGGCCATCAATGTACACAAAGACTTCTTTTTCACTGCCTCGACTACCGTCTTATTGCTTTCGCGTGTTTCTCGTTTACCGCTTCACGCACCGAAACTTGTCCTACACGAAGATATTGCTGACATCGTCCGATTTGTCGATTGTTTTTCTTCCCATATCTGAGTAAGAGGGCAAAGGGTATCATATTCTTCTTGATTTTTGTTTTTTTCTCTCTTCTTTTTGCTGTTTGGCAATCATCTTTTGTAACTTTCAAAGTCGGTTGAGTGTCTTGACGTCACTACGGGACCGAATCGCATCCATTCTCTTTTATTTGAGATGCGTTTATACTTTTCTTGTTATCGTAGTAATGTTGTAGGTTATACATAAGGTGGCAATCAAATGCAAAAGTAGGAGAAAAATATCAAGAACAAAAATAAAAGGATCGCCCATTTTTCTGTAACAAGTAGCTGCATTTTGAAGATGTTTCTGCCGTTTCTTTATACCGTCAGCAGACCATCAAACCAGTCTGCTGGCATTTACGACCTTGCAGAAAAGCCTCAACAATGACGTGCTTATGCATTTCCCTTTTTTTTTTTGTAAAGAAAAATCAAAAAATGAAAACACGCATAACACGACAACAACAAAAAAGTACTGAAGGCCAAAGTGAAAATGCTCCTCCGTCTCCATCATTTTTCATTCTTTTGTCAACGGCTCTCGTTCTTTTTTTTTTCACTCACTTTCATTGTGCGGATTCACCAACAACAGCCTTCTCTTGGTATTAAACAACCGCTGTCCAACACCGTTTTTTTTTTGTCTCGCCGTTGTGTCGTTCATTCACGGCCAAACTTCTTGGCTCCTCCACCTTTCACGACACGATGTCTTCGCCTCCATCATCTCTTTTATTGTCCGTCCTTTTTTTTACCCGTCTTTTTTGTTTTGTTCTACTTCTCCTGATAAAGTAAAGAGCTTTACCGTATGAATAGCTTTTGCGTGGTTTATTTCCGCTAGCGCCGCGACACTCCTATACGTTTCATAATCGATGGCCAGGCAAAGTGACGCGCCTTGTTTTTCGTATTGGTTGCGTGTAAGGCACGGTGCACCATTATATAGCCGATCAATATCAAGTGCTAAAGTATAGAGGAGGGTGACACAATGACGACTGCCATGGTGATGAGATTGAGTGAGACAAAAGAACGTGAAAATCGTTTACCATCCACGGCCTGTGTCCCCCCCAACGGGATGGATCCGTTTCGTTTAGGCCCGTGACGAGACTCTGTCTCAATCAACTCCTGGCTACGGGATGCCAGACCCGGGAGACCTTTCCCAACCGTAGAAAAAAAGGGATAATGAAAAATTATTTGAACAAAGGACGATGGAAATAGAAAACAAAAAGATGGCAATAAAGAAAACGGAATTCTAGAAAGAATACAGCCAACTTAGATTATAGCGTGTGAATGTTTGGGGCGTTGGCCGTGAAAGCGGAGAATCACGGACTATACCGTTAGTCCGTTTGTCAGCTGTGTTGTCTTTCACAGATCTCCTCGCCCAGTGTCACTGCGAACGCAGGTGTACGCTGTCTTTGGAAACTACAAGATTTTCGGCCATTGAGCTGCCCCGCCCTTGAATGCGAGTGCCCAAGACAATGGTGATGGATTACATCGGGACTTTATCGTTTCCTTCGTCGACTATTGATCGGAGATGGACCCTGTATAATCTAAAAGAGTCGCCCACATACTAAAGGCACACGCGCAAATGCCATTAATTCATCTTTCGTGATTATTCGTTGCGGCATAGTGCCCAAGTTATTTCCGGCGAACGCTGATTAGCGATCAGTTACTGGGCTACATCCAACTTGCACGCCAATGCCACTGATAAACAAAGGGCGTTTTCTTCCGTTCTTGTTATTGTTGGGCACTTACCCCGAATCGCCAATCATCATCATTTTCATCCCACATTTTTTTTTTCTTGATACTTTTGGATCTTTTCCATTCAGTGGATCGTTTTCGTTTAACTGTTTCTTTTTGTTTTCTGATATCCAAATAATTGGACGAGGCAGTAAAAACCCTGTCGTTGGTTATTGGTTAGGGACGTTTTGGAACACTATAACCCCGAGAACATTGTTCGATTGCA
The DNA here is from genome assembly GCF_020631705.1 of Daphnia magna. NCBI lineage: Eukaryota > Metazoa > Arthropoda > Branchiopoda > Diplostraca > Daphniidae > Daphnia > Daphnia magna. The sequence continues at coordinate 12,675,631 of NC_059183.1, forward strand.
TCAAGCTGCAAAAAAATTGGCCTTGTACAATGTAATGTCTGTTTGATGATTGACGTACGACCTTTGAGGATACTGTCGATTTCTCAGATCTACCGACAACCTTTTGGCTGTCGGATTTTACCAGTTGTCGTGGTGCATGTTGGCGAGCAATGAAGAAACAAAACAAACAAAAAATGGGCCATTTCCTTATCGGAGTTAGTGCGCAGAATGATTGATCTAGCCGACTCTTGTTAGGAAGCTTGCACCCATCAATAACGAAACACCATTTTCAGTTGAAAGGTGTGCGACTTGGAAAAGAGCTTTTCATTTCAAATTTCCCCCCCATATTTATTCGTTGCCTTTTTCTCTTTGGCAAGTGCGATTTTTTTCTTCTTGTTTCACAGTTTCCAAGAGAAATTCTATCAAACGATGCCGAAATGTAAGTACTAGGAAAACGGGCAAGAATAACAATAAAAAAAGAGAACGACTGGCAGTGAGAGCCGTCACTGAGAAAAGGAAATTGACGACCTTGTCAACGGAAAAAGCCCCACTGTTTGGGTTACACTCTCGCTGACCGGGTCTCTCACTCTCCGTCAGCGTAACCTTCTTTATATGCACTGTATATTTGTTTATACATACCATTCTCACATATATGGACTAGTAGCCTATATAAATGTATACACTGAAAAAACAAAAGTAATAATAATTTTTTAGCATAAATCAAACGGGAAAATGTGAATATTATTGATACACACGCATATAAGTCTCTATATGGTGGGCAATACTTGCGATGGCGCTTAATGTACCATTACTATACACTTCAGTCTGTATAAACAGTAGTTGGACAAAGCTTATTGGATGACCGACAGCTTGCCATCTAGCAGAGCAAAGCAATCTTGAAGCTCTGTACCCCCACTAAAATTATTTGTTTTTTTGCTCTAAATAACGTACTTATTACTCGGAGAATAGGTCAGATTTGGATTCCAAGAGGTAGACTTACTTCGCATAGCAGGGACTCTACATTAATAATCAAATCAATCGTTCCCACCAATGCCATTGAATGTCGTCTTTTACATCGTTAGGCTATCTTGTTTTAACTTGAGTCATCTGTCAATGTTTGGCAATGTCTTTTCTGCCGGTGATTGTTATGTATACTAAAGAAACATGTTTGATCGGTACGGAAATGTCTAGGGGACCGCTGGATTCACTATCTAGCCAAATTTCTCTTTTTTATATATATTTCTTTTTAGCAACCTAATTAATTCCCCCCGTGTGTTGCTATGGTGAAATCATGGTGGACCTCATGACCCTTGAAACGAGTTATCTACGTGATTGCCGCGTGTATCACATAAAAATAAAAAGAAGGAAACATTTGTAAGACGTAAAGGCAAACAAACAGCCGCCCCCCAAAAAAGGTATATTTTCTGCTAATTTCTGTTTCTTTTTTTTTTTAAAGATGAAAGAAACCAATCAAAAATTGTCAGCGAAAATCGTGAAGGACTGCCGTATATAGTCTGATTGAAAAGCCGCTCGTCCTTATACCTTTCCCAGACTGGGATTGCATAGAAACGACTATTAAATGGCAATTGGGAAGACGAGGACTAGACGCATGCTAGACGTATCGTAAATCACTCCAATTAAAACTCATCTGGCTGTACGTGCGTCTCTTGTGTGGGTCACATCATTTTCAAACTGGGAGGACTATATACAATTGGCTCTCGAGTGAGGAAGAAGCTCTTGACAACAGTACAAATAGTTCCAACAAAATTCGCCAAGGTTGAATCAGTCTTACTAATCAGGCCAGGCTCATCGACCCTCCCATGTTCCATAATCATTTATCGTCACAGAGACGACCGTTTCCCTTGGCTGTTGATGGAAACACGGCGGGGTATTAACGTAACGATATCAGTTCAGCATGAATTAGGACGTCAGCTCGATTACTGTTTATCCATTGCAAACTGGGTGGGAAATGTAAATTGATAACGAACGCAAAAGCGTCAGTTAACATGTTTACATTCTATAGGAATTGACGTATCCGAATATGGCAACATAACGGGACAGTGCGTCAATCGAATTTGAATTGTTGCCTGTGTACAACAGCAAGCGACATTTCTACTTCAATCGAATTGATATGTAGTCATACAGTGAATCAGCCTTATTGCAAACGTCAAAATGAAATTCTAGAAGAAAGAAATGTTGTAGTCTAGACACGAATGAAAACGTTTTTAGCGAATGCCGTGCGTATGACGACGTCGTATGATGAAACATTCCGTCACAACTGCATCAACACATTCCGGAACTTTTCCTAATGCTCAGTCAAATATTAGGCCGTTCTCTCTTACATCCCCTATATACCAACTTGGTATCAAAGAATATTTTAGAACAACTCGCTGATCGATAGGAGTCGGCACGCCCGACAAAACGAATCAGCACATCAACAACTTCTTCTTTATTTTCAGCTGTTATTGTTAGACGTTTCCTAAACCGGATTCGATTTCTTTTTTTTTTAAGACTTGGACCGATGATTGACCGATCGTATGCGCAGTAAGATACCACCCGCTGCCTGTTTTGCTACATTAGTTTCATTAGTCTTGTTGGCGATGTGCCGGAACGTTACGCAATTCCGGCGTCATCATCATCAACAACACAGTGGGTGGGATATGGAGATAAAAAAAAGGCACGTGTTCTTTATTAAGAGGTTTAACCCATTTTAATGAACACGAAATTATACTTTGGATTTCCCTTGCAATGGTGGGGTCACGGACTCCAAGAAATTCGTTAAGTGAAACGGAGTTGATTCGCACCAGGTTTTTTTTTTTGCGTCCCCATTCAATCCGATGAGTAGGAAATGGGAAATCGGAGCTCTAATAAGCTTGAATGAAATGCATCTACGCACTGGTTAAGTTTTACCCGCTTAGACTTAGCCAGAAGACTTTGATCTCTGAACTGCGTAAAGTAGACCCTTGTGTAACAGCTGCGCTTTGCTGGTAGCCTATCCTGTGACAAATCATGGGATAAAAATTATTTAAGGATTCCCCAAATGCGATTCCTTCCAACACTTTTGATCTCGATTACAAGTCCTTGATATCAACAGATGCTGCATAGATTCCAGAAGCCAAAAAGTCGAGTTAAGAATTTGACCCCTTTTTGGGTTTTGTTATTTTCCCCTTTCATTGAAGCGTATCGTCTTCTTGATGTTTCAGTTCGTGTAAACGTCTGAATCTAAAGACGCGCACTAATGTATGCGAACGGCGATTTTTATTTATAGTTTTAGCTACATTATGCAACGAAGTCACAGTCTTGATGGCTTAAAGTTCAGAATCCCGAAGATCCCAGGCAGCTGCAGCCCATCAGAAAAACTACGCACATTAGCCGATGGCATTGCGTCAAACAAAGTTCAATCGCCTTTTAATGTTTTTGCGTCTTTACGTTTGTATTTGGGTATACGACGTGACAGTGCAGCTTCTATTTAAAACGAGATCACGCATTGGTTGCGACGGAGTTTAGATTCCGATCAGCTACGAACACTTAACCGAGCAGGAATAATTTTTCATTTCAAAATACAAATTGTAGAAACATCTGATTTGCAGAGATACTGGCACTTTTGGAACTTCTTATTTGGCGTTTGAAACGAGAATTCAACGGCGGTATATCATTTGGAAATAGGTCTCGGTACCAGATGCCCGTGGCATCCCCGTTTTGTACCTACGCACAATCGGAAAGAAAGGTTCGGCTTGGTATCACTATTTAAAAAAAGGACCAGAAACAGAAAGATAGAGAGAGATGAGGCACTATATACGTGTATATAGTTGTATAGGCGCGTCCCACGGGCGCTGGGTCAATAATCAACACCTACACGGCTACATTATTTACACAACATCAGCGCGTGTAGCGCAGGGCGTCCTGTACAACTCATTCCCATCGTTTTCCCCGTACCCTCTTTTTTTTTCTTTCTTCTCCTTCATGGCGTCTTCCTTGACGATGTTATAAATATGTTGATACAGATATCGGGCCGGATCTGCAGACACGCTTCTTTATTTATCTGCTTTTTTTTTTTTACCGCCTGTGGTTTCTTTTCACTTTCCGACACCAGGAAGTACCCCGTCTTTCATGATGGAAAGTGTATTTTTTTATTTCATTTTTATTATTATTATTTTTTGTTGTTGCACACATTCAAAAGAAAGTTTTCCTTTGGGTACCACCATTAGGGGGTTTTACCTCGGGTTTTACTTTTCGATAAGATAGAGTTCTTTAATAGGCCAAAGTTTCAAGGCTGCCAATCTCTTATTGTGTGAGCTGACTTTGCCCGTCTCTTTATCTAATATGTTTTCCTTGGAAAACGTCCACGTAACGGAGATTTTATTATTTTCTTTTTGAAACACTAATGATATTGAAACTCCCCGCGTGCACTGAACAGTGAAAACGTAAAACCGGGGGAAGAAAACAAAAGAAAAACACTGTCACTAGTTTTAGAAATCAAATCTATAGTAGACTGAATACATATACACATTTCTTCCGATTGCAAAAGAAACTCAATATAGTTTCTATTTGGATTTTTAAGCGGATGACTGGGTTTCGAGCCGACTTATATACAGGAATTAGACTATTTTCTATTTTTATACCGAAGGGGGTAAAAGTAGTGAAAGAGTATAAAATAAAATCGATACTCCACGCTCTTGGCTATTGACTGTTCTCCCCACCCCCCTTTTTTTTCGCTTTAAAATTTTTATGTGGAACCCGGAGAAGAGGTATAAATCGAAGGCATAATGTGAGAGCCGAACAGCGTCCCGCTTTCATAACTGGTCCACGTCAATTAGATAAGGCAGCATAGCCCCCCCCCATGTATCGGAGTACAGAGCCGGGGATTTTCAGATTTTCACACATTGGTTTATTTATGCGAATTTTCAATCGCGAATGGCCAACGCAAAGCTTGTGGGTAACCGCTAGCCGATAACGCAGTGGAAAGCATTTGTGGTTTGGCTTATGACGCTAAAATTAGGGAGAAAGAACTCTAATTTTCGTGGCCTTTTGTATTTGTGGAAAACTTTAAAAAGGCAGAAATGGAGGGCTCATCAACAACAACAAAAAAGAAGAGAGAAATTGGCTCAGACTCTTTCCGGTGTTCTATTAAGCTTTGTTTGCGTTTTTTTTTTTTTTTGCTTTCTTTCGTTGTTTTTGTATAGTTGTAAATGAACGACAGTCTAACGGCATTTGTTGAATGTACCAGCGGTCACGAACGAGGCTTTAACCAAAGTTTCTTGGTTCCTAAATCCGCCGTTTCCCTGTTGACGAGTCCTCGCCAAATGAAGTCGCAACATATTTATTAACGACACCACCAGCTAGAATAGTATACGTGAGTGTTTGTCTTTTTCCCTACAGGGAGAAAAAAAAACAAAAACATTGAGAATGAGGTTGGCCAACGACTCGGTCAGAAGAATAGTGGGCCTTTACAGAGTTGCTTACTACAGCACGCCTCAAATAGTATTCACTCTGGGACTTGCGTACTATTCTTTTATTTTTATTTTATTTATTTATTTTAGAAAAAAAAGGGGGGGAAAGAGGTTGACGTTCTTTCCCTCCCCCCATCGTTCGACGTCGTCATCGTCATTCTTATTTTGCTTTCCCCTTTTTTTTTCTCTCTCTCTCTCTTTTCTACCGCACGCGCTCCCGGAAAGCGCACGGGCTCACCCGCGCAGCGGACTCAGTTCCAGTCAGACTATACAAGTCGATCTACAGACGGGATAGAAATCTAGAAGAAGACTTGAAGAGCCGGCGTCTGGTCAGCATCATCAAGCGCTGTGTTGCTCAGTGTTGGTCGCGGCTCATTCTCTCTGCCCGTCCATCTGTTGGCCGCCCAGCCACTGCCTATTTGGCATTTCCGTTTCTCTGCTTGATTTTATTTTTCTTCTCTGACTCTTCTCTCTCTTTCTCTTGAGAGAGGGCAAGGAGGGAGTAGACGCAGTGAAGCTTAAGACAAGGCCGCATTGGGATTGTGTCGTCATTTGCCCATCGTCTTTGGCCGTCGTCAGCTTCTTATCAACAAGTGGCTCTCTCAAGTTGCATTCAACGACCTCCTTTAGCCACCCCTCATCTCAAGACCACTTCCAGCTTTTTTGTTATCTTTTCTTCCAAACTGATCGTCTGTCATTCTAAACCGGTGGCTCGTCGTTTTCACGGTTGTACTACGAGACAATCACCTCGACTTTATTGGTGAATTTTGTTGCCATTAAGGTAGGAAAAATGTTTATTTATAGGATGATGAGGAGGAGGAGGATGGCTCCAATGTCTGTTTGTTTTGGCTTTCTTCGCGTGCACTGCTATATTTCTGAAGAAATGTTTTCACTCTTTATCACGGGCCAAACGGGAGCCTTTGGTTATTTGTTTATTTGGCTTTTCATATCCTCCCGTCCTGGCCGTATTTCTCATTCATTTTTCTGTTTTTCAAACGTGAAGAGCAGTTTGCCAAGTCTGTGTCAAGTTCCGGTAAGCGCGTATGTAACGCCGATCACATGTGTTGTGAAAATAACCCAACCCTGTCGTTCCACAGCCGCAATCCGGACTTCTCGCCAGTCAACGTTTCGTTGATTGCACCATAACAAACCATTTGTCGTTACGTTACTCATTAGAGTTTGCTTTTGCCTTAAAATACATCAGTCTTAAGCCGAGGAAGTCATTCATGCAAAAAGATTAACGATGTAAATAGGCAAATGTCGCTATTCTAGCGCACACCAGTATACGCCGAGATGATGCGATGTTTGGAAAGCGATTTACTTTGAACTGAAATCGTCGCCCCCGGATGAGTCTATTCATTTGAATCGTGAACGTTGCTGACATTTCTATCATTCTCACGTCTCTCGAGAGCTGTGACTTTCTTCACTGTTAACTTATTTCAACACCCGCTGATTGCTTCTCATACTGTATTTCCTTGATGACTTTACAGCGTATCCCTTTCGACCCCCACATGCGCAGACCCTGAACACTTTCCGGGATTGGACTGGCGGGGAACGCTTACGAAGCCGTACTATGTCTTCCGTTCTATGGATTTTATCCAAATTTTTGTCTAAAGTCTGACACACACACACACACTTACAAGGAATTTTCGTTTAAGAAATAGTTTGAAACAAAGGCATTTTTCACAATTTGGATTTTCCAAGAGTTACAGAATTATTTAATGTGAACTGAAATGAAGGGTGGAACCTCTCGTGAATCTTTTCACTCTTTGCGCTTGGTAGGAAAAACAAATTCCCATTCGGCGAGTCAAATTAGCTCATTAAACAATACATAACTCGGTTTGTAGTTTTCCCCCTTTGTTTTACGGGACTCGGAGCCTTCGGGTAAAAGCTACGCTCAGGATGAAATTCTTCCTTTATCGAGTCCCTTTTCCAACATCAACATGAAAATAATGAGAAGAGGAGCAAGGAAATCTCTAAATGCAATTTTCTTTGCCGGAAAAAAAAAAAAAGAAGAAGATAACTAAGGGCCGTAGTCGTCTGTTGCCAACACAATAGAAAGAACCTAACGCGAAACGCTGTGAGACGGACGTAAAAGCGGATCGCTAAATACAAAAGAGGATTGTTGCGAAACACGCATGGCTGCTTTTATTGTCTGGAACATTGTGTGTGATCGGAATGGTGGAGGAGCTTGTGGTGAAGGAGGGGGCGAATGGAATAATGAAGACGTACAAACATTTTCTTTTAAAAGCGTCACTCGGTAGACGTTCGTATTTGTTCTTCTACTTGTATTCTCAATATTTTTAGAAAGGACTCCACAAGCGGCCACGGTCCTTTCGAGATCTTAGGTCTCTTGGAATATTGGCTCTCCATTTCGCAATGCTGCGAAGAGCAATTTCCACCGCTCCAGTAGATATAGCGTGAGGGAAAGAAAGAAATGTAAGTCCTGTACACTTAGCTGTTCCGTATAGAGTGGCCAGGTTTCTTTGCAGTTCCCAAGTCCGGATCGTGTGGACTCGTAGGCACGTCGCCGATGCACTCGTGTTTGCCTAATAGATTCGTCTCTTCAAACTAACAGGCAATAAGAACTTTGGGCTGACCAGATTTCTTTGGAATATTTTCTTTTCCACCCCGGCAAGGCAGGCGGTTTTGTTTGCACTCGGGAGTTTCTGTTGACAGCAGGACGCAACCAGAGCACCGTCGATCGAATTTTGATTTTCTTACTAAAAGAGAGAACCAAACGGGGTGTGTAATTCTTGCCGTTGGGAAATCGACGAAACTGACAATATCAAATCCCCTCACACCAATGACTATACCCTTTTCTTCCCATCGGGACACGCATATGACAAGCCGTTGATCCATCAGCGTGAAAAAGGAAGAAGCCTCTCGATCCTGTCGATGTGTTGGACGTGTACAGATAGATTTATAAAGAGCTGGTTTGGTTTGGATTTCTAAGGTCTATTGTGTACCGTCGTCCTGTTGAAAGTGAACGAATCATGAGGCTTACATCGTTGTTGCATCGACGCTCAGATTTTACATCCGTGCTACGTGTCGCAAACAGAACCGTGGACATATTCGATCTGACGTCAATCACTCGTTTTTCTTTTTTCTATCGAGGAAGTGAAGGAGAAGATTTGTGTTAGAAAAAGCAAGGGTATGATGCAATACCGGAGCTATCGCATCATAAAACTTGATTTTGATTTGCTTCATTTCCTTATTGTTCTCTAAACAAGAGACTCTTCGTGAGAGTAAGTTTTCCGAGATGTTTAGACGTTATTACTGACAGGTTATCCGTCTCTGCTTTCGTTTAAGTGGAAGATAATTCAAAACAAGGCGAGGTACTGAAACATTCATTACGTGCACTCTCTATTGATAAAAGCTCATGGATATCTAGCGCTGCGTGGAGATTGATTTGCATCGCATTTTTATTCCAAAATAATTTCAGTTGGGAATAATTAGAGGCCGACAGGAACTCGATTTGTCACTCTGGCCGCTGAAACGTATTTCGCGGTTTTTATTATAAATTCATCAAGCAAGCATGAAGGGAAAATGTTACGCCATTTTCTCTCACGGTCGTCGGCTGATGATACTTAGCGTTCAGAACGACGTAAAAATAAAACCAACGAAGCCAAAATCGATTGCTACCCATTCGCTTCGTTATACGACCAAGAACCAAAGATAACGATGAGACCGTAACCGATTTCAGTACAAACCAATCAAAATATATGGCTTATTCATATAATTCAGCGGAGAGGAAAAAGAAAAATTATTTCTTTTCACGGTCGTGAAAAACAAATCTGATATTCCGTCCTTCGTTTCTTCCGTTTCCCTGAACTGAATTTTCAAACTAGCAGTCAATAAAAAGAAAATCCTTTTATTATTACGATTACATTAAGCCTCAACGCTACGAATTACTTGTTTAACCAACTATATTTTGCTGTTCCAATAAAGTTGTTATAGATACTCCCGATATTATTGGCTATCTTACGACCAGCTAACAAATGCAATTACATGTATTCATTCGCTTTTTTCCTTATTTTTATTGGCTCTATTACTGATCCATCCAGAATTGCACTGATAAACGGACACCGGCAGGACAGCGATGCATGAATTGCGAACTCTTCTCGACCGTTTGGAAATCGACTGCTTGGAGACGTCCCTATCAGACCTTCAACCCAAAGGTAAAACAAAAACAAATAGAAACTTTTCGAGACTTGATAAATCCCCGAATGCCATTGTTTATCACGCAACTAGCATGTACCGTACTGCAACTAACAAATTGAAGCTTTAAAAGAATCAATCCTGTACATGTCACTCAGACATCTGAGCGGAAGACGACGTCCGTTTGATTAACTAGTCCGTCAAACAAAAGGAAAGTCTAGTGTTTCATCTATATGGCCTAAACGGTTGCAATGTAGCTACTGATTTGCGCTAATGATTGACGAAGGAGAACCTCGCCAGATAGCAGATGAGAATAAAAGAATGCCCATCCAGACTTGGCGTCTAATCAACTGATTAGACATCTGTAGTAACCGCAGCTGCATAGGCGTGGAAAGAGTTTCGATCGATCGATTGTGGTTGACGTCGTTGTGACCGTCAGATGTAATATCATTTGATTCTTATTCCACGAAGTTGTATATCATCATACGGAACCGTATAGATGTTATTGCACACGAACCACTGATAACATTCAACAACAACAATCAGCTGGCTTTTTCCTAGTTTGAACTTTTCTTATTTTTGCTTATTGACATCTCCATTTGCAGGAGACGAATGTCCACGCGTATGGGACGGCCTTTTATGTTGGCCACCAACACCGGCCAACGTTACGAGCCACCTCGGCTGTCCGGAGTATGTCGACGGGTTTGACGTCCTGGTGAGTCCTTTATTATTTTTATCTTGTCAGATCTGACATCCAATCTCCTTCTTAACTGACGGCTGCTGGTCAATGCTGGACCTTTGCTATTGTTCTGCACTACAGCTGGACCTACTATTTATTATATACGCACTGACCCCCGACGATAGAGCCCATTTCCTCTTTCCGTGCCTCGACGGGGGCGTTCGTGCTTGGTAAAGACCTAAGCAACGGACATGCCGAGGTTCTTTTGGCTCACGCGCCATCTCATTTAGCATCCCAGCGTCTCTTTCTGTGAAAGCTTTCTTCGTTTTCTTTTCCGCTGACTTGTTGTCTAGTGTCACAATGGGCATCCCGAAAGCACTCTCGTGTCGACTTTCGTACACGTACAAAGTCTCGTCCATCATTCCTCTTAACGAAATAAGGAGGGGGGAGGATTCGGTTGTTTACGGATGACGTGCGTCAGCCGAAAACTCCTCGGCTACCGTTTGAAATGGTTCTCGTAAACAAAATCCGGTGTGGAATGAAAAGCTAGAAAACCCATCACATTTGGCGTTTTTCAAGTTGTTGTTTTTTTATGGAAAACCAGAAGAATTTTCTAGTTTGCCTATAAAAGTTTTGAAATTTAAAGTTTTTCATTGTCTTTCGGTTCCTACTCGTCGTAAAGTTCAATCGCTGGAAGGCACTAATGAATGAGATGGACAAAAGAAACAAAATTGAAAATGCAGAATCCGTCCGCCTTATATGCGGATTGCCTGTTTCCAGTGTTTCTGTACAGCCAATAAATCTAAAAGTAGCCGCATGAATGATAATTCAATCCATAAAAATCCAAAAGGCTTTCGCGACTCGGCATTGCATGGAAGACGGAACGTGGTACTTCAATCTGCAAGAGAACAGAACTTGGTCCAATTATTCATCGTGCGGGCTGTCTAGACATTCCCCTTTCAACACGACACTATTCGAAGTATATTGCTATTATATTCATGGTTTTTCGCGATGTAATATCTTATGCTGTGCCTTGAATCAATTGTTTAGACCTGGCTGCCAATTATCAGAAGGATATCACAAGTCGGTTATGGAGTCTCTCTTGGCACCTTACTTATCGCCCTCTTTATTTTAGCGTCATTCAAGTAATCGCAATTTTGTACATCTCGTGTCTAACGGCCGAATGAGTTTCTAATCGTGATGATTTGACGAATGGCAGGAAATTATATTGTCCTCGCAATACGCTTCACATGCATCTGTTCATCTCTTTCATCATGCGAGCGTTTATGGCACTGCTCAGAGATAATCTCTTTGTCGATGGACTTGATAGTTTTGCCTTGTCGACAGATGAGGCTCTCGCTGAAGCAAATGTGGACGATCTCCTACACCAGTACCCCGGCACGGGCGGCGTTAGTATCTTTCTTTTTTCTTTTCTTAGACGTTTGTGATAATTTCGTAGATTGTGCTTTCATTCAATGCTTCTTCGCTCTTAGTGGGAATGCAAACTGGTAACGAGCTTCTGGCAGTACTTCATCATGGCCAACTATTCATGGATTTTAATGGAAGGCCTCTACTTGCATAACCTAATCTTCTTGGCGCTGTTTACCGATTCGAGCGCCATCACTATTTACATTATCCTAGGATGGGGTATGTCATTACGAATGAAAATTATGTCCGAGCATAGACAAGGCGTGCGGGCGTGATAATGCACATTTCGCCATTTTGGTCGGATTATCAGTCCTCTGTGTTTGGTGGACAGGTTTACCGTTGATATTCGTCTCATCGTGGGTGGTAATGCGCGCTTTGTTTGAAAATCTACTCTGCTGGACGACAAACGAGAACAAAATCATATTCTGGCTTCTCATCCGGGGACCTATAACAGCTTCTATTTTGGTAAATATAGTATACGAGGCGAACCTGCGCCGCGTTCAAGCGCCCTGACTGTAATTGAAATTGATTTCGTTTTCAATTTTCCGCTCAAAGGTCAATTTGATTTTCTTTCTGCACATTGCTTGGGTGCTCCTGTCAAAGTTAAGATCATCCGTATCAGCAGAGACACGCAAGTACAGGTACAGGTAAGCTTTTATCATTCAAGAAAAAGGTACTCTCACTTTCTTGCCTGGCTCTCACGCTCACATAAACACTGCATGCGCTACGCACTACTTTTTATTCACACTAAAACAAAAAAAAAAAAATCAAACGAAACAAAACACGAACACACTTGATGTCGTGATGTTCCAGCGTCGGCACTAAACTTCTCCATGAATGTACCTGCATGGAAAGCAAATGTCCGTCGTCCAGTTTCGCTAGGACGTATACACAGTTAAATTATCCAAACCAAGATCAATGGTTCGCGAACTGATTTGATTCCATCTCCCCGACAGGAAATGGGCAAAGTCCACCTTGGTGCTGGTGCCTCTTTTCGGGGTTCACTACACCGTCTATTGTATTATGCACGGGGCAGACGACGGACTTGGGGAAGCTGTGGAAGTGGCACTCCTCGTTTCTGATCAACTTTTCGCTTCTTTTCAAGTATTCAACAGAGTCTAGTCACTGGTATTCGCCGTTCTTAATTGAAATCGATTTATTCAGGGATTCTTGGTTGCTCTTCTTTACTGTTTAATGAACGGCGAGGTCCGCGGAGAACTCTCCCGTCGTTGGAAACGATTTCGGCAGAATCATAATCTGGACTCGCCGTGGTCGCAGTACAGTATCACCAACAATTCCAGGTAGCTCCGTCTTACTTGAAATTGATTGCGTCGATGGAAAAGGACAGCAAAGCATGAAAGACAACTCTATTAGGATTCTTCATTTGAATGGATGCAGGACAAACACGACACGCGGCTGGCGGACGTCGTTTCATTCAATTCAGATCACGTCAACGGGTGGCGATCGCCGTGACTACAGACTTCGCTCTCTTACACCACCATTCATCGCGTGCTATAATAGCAACCCCAACAATTCGTCCAACAGCTGCGACTCGCGATCCACATCTATTACTGGCCCTATCCATCAATCAGTTAGCACCAACAGTGTGATCGGTCCAACTCGCATTGCCTGTTCGAAGCCAATCACCATTGCAAATCGACTGGAGAAGGTAAACAAAGGATGAGCTCCTAAATGGAGCAGACCAGGGCGCAGTTGGAATTTTGAACGGTGACGATATGTTTATTTTCCCGCAGATTGTTAGCGAAAGTGAAGAATCGGAGCATTTAGACAGCACTCGACCCCATTACGATAATGACGAGGCGACAACTTTAGCTGATATGACTACCAAGCCTCTCAGGGCAATATCTAAAACGTCATTGTAAAAGAACAATACGAAGGGATTATCTAGTTACCTGCAAAACGCGTGAAATTATCACGACAGCCATTCCATTTGTCACGAGAAAAATCCACACCTATGTACCTATACTTCCATTCAAACAGTTGCATGTCTTACTGCGTGTAGATACGCGATACTGTTTTTGCTGGAAGAAAGTCAGCCCTCTTCGATGACCTTATTTTTCTTATTGACAACATGTACATATATATACGATATGTCTTCTTTCTCTAAATATTGCATGTCATGTGTGGTTGGATCATTGTATCATAACAAAACACCGGTGAGCTAGATGTCAAATGTGACCCTAAAAATGTGATTTTCGCTTTTAAATGTTTATATACTATCGATGACAGTTTGCTGCTCAATATGATTAGCATTTTCAGCACTTATACGACATTAGGCACTTTAAGTGGCTCGTTTAAGTGTTAACCAAACCCTTTGCGTGCAGCCGTGCAAGCCTATGCTCAGGTTGAGTATTTCATATTCTTCCACATGCATACGATCAGTATTTTTTGGCTTGAAGGTACGGTCGTGACATCTCACGCTACCGACGGAAGAAGAACCGTTCATGCGCTGTGTGGTTCAAAGTCCATCTACCGACATGAAATAAACTGGGAAGCAGAGACTCGGATGAAAACAGGGCAAAGATGCAATTGTACTTCTAGTTCCTTTAGTTTAGCCAATACCGTCGGAGTAATCACCAACCTAAGGTTGGTGATACTTGATTGATTGTGACTGTACGTTCAGAGTCGAGTGCAAACGTTTTCTATAAGAAATGAATCAGTCGATATTAAGGCGAATAGTTAAAAGATCAAGAAATAATTTGATGCAATGGTAGAAAATGGTTTCACAACTATTAAATTACGCTAACCTACCACAATTCAATGAGCTTATTCCTTTTTGGAATATTTATGACCAAATGACCCTCTTTCTTCATTTTCTGAGCAAAACTCGACGCTGTTAATTGCCGTTTACGTTTACACACAAATCTAATGAAGCCACTATACCCCTTTTAAAGTTGAATTTCGTAACTAACTGTGCAACACGTTTTCCTAAAATATTCGCATTTTCGTCGCCCAATGTAATTGGCAAGTTATAAATAAAAAATGTCTGTATTCGTTAATTACCTATTGCACCATTACGAAAATTACAAACTTAAATTTTAAAACTGGAAGTGGATGTGCCTTCACGGACACTTTTCACTCACACCATACTGCATCGAATGACGTTGCTTGAAGAAGATGCTTTCCTTTATCCTCCTTGAAAAATTTAACAAAAGAATAAGCAAACAAGTGACACAAATACTTAAAATCAATTATTTCTTTTCAATCAATACCTAACCGGTGTTCTAATTCTCTTGTGACTTTTCGTAGATAAAGGACGGAGTTGTTACGTTATGCTTCCTAATGTATGCTTGCAAGAAAACTTACTAGGTCAGGACTAGTGTTGGTGCCAGTTATTCTTTTATCTATGCTCCTGCAAATGCCCTTTAATTAAGGAAAGCCCTAAAGCCCTAACGAGTAAAGCAATTCAAAAGGCTTACGGAACGAAGTAAATAAGAATAGCCTAATCCCAAGGTTTCTGGAAGAAAATTGCCATGAACGCAGTATCACTTATTTGTTGAAATAGAAGGCGCCGCTGTTCTCATTATAGCGTTGCTCATTGCTGACGTACTTGTTTTCAGTGGATGCACCGTGTTTCTTGTAAAATGGTGACGCTGCTTAATTGTTTAGCACGGATCGTTAAACGAGTGGGTGGGGAATTTCCCGATAGGGATTCTATCAAAACTCTTAGTACCCAACATTTACCCTTACTCTTCTATAACGAACTGTTGACCGACCGACACTTTTTCTGAAACTTTACCCCATAGATAGCGCTATGGTGTGGCGATTTCGGAGTGTCGGCACTAATCTCTCGTTCTTTTTTTTCTATTTCGATGCTATGCCGCTGAGAGGGGGTAATTTGGCGTTCCGTAAGTTGGTTCTCCATAAGAGGGTGCAGCCCCAGCAGACCAACTTGGACACAAACGAGATTTTTCGCATTAATCTATTTCAAATTAATAGCTAACTTGCATTGCCATCTAACGGTAAAAAATGACACTAATAGGAGGAATTTGGATAGACCACGCCTTCAACGAAGGAGAAGTCCACTACATTTGAACTTATCGATCGATTGTTAGGCCCATTTCGATTTCGCTACTGTACAGTCAATGGCGGCATGGCGGCGACGCACATTGGAATTTGGAAGTGGATGCATGTGCGACTTGATATGGCGTTGCATGTGGGAGGCCCCGTCAGTAATGGTAAGCGTAATAAATTAGGGTATGTAAAGCAATTAGTTATGCCATAATATCTCACTTAGTTTGCAGACTGGTCATTTGATGATACGTGTGCATAGTGGTAGTGCTTGGGCTGCCTCAAGAGGGAATAGCAGAGCATAGCCATAGAGCTAAAAGTCATATAAGATTTTTAAAATTGTTATTTGATTTTGTGTTGTTTCAGCAGTAGTATGTCCTTCAACAATCTGTTTTGTCCAACCATGGAATGAGTTGCATGTGACTAAGTCAACCAAATGGGGCAACAACAATTAGACAGCAATGAAATTAGTCAGTGGAAAACAACACATTCATTCCTGAGTATGGTTTTGAGTTTATCTATGCTTATTGTATGTTTAAATTTTATGGTTATTATTTTAACATTAATATCTGAGGTTTTTCTTTAGCATGATTGAAATTTGCCATGTTTTCAGGCCAACTTGAAGGATTCCTCTTTTTCACAGAAATTTTTACCATTTTCATGGTATACTTAACTGCTTGCCAGTGGATTGTCCCTTGGCATCATTTGAATGGTACAGTATATTTGTACATTTTTCTTTTAGTTTTTGCTTTCTATCATCTGTCTCACAGTGTTTGCATTTCTTCAGGTTTGGTCCATATCAGCAGTGTTATGATGCACTTCTTAAGTACACCAATCCCTCAGAAAATATTCTAATTGAAATTATGAAGATTTCTGCCTTTCATGCAGACCTGCACAATGATGGGTTCATATAAACAAGCTTGAAATAACAAATCAACAGTATTTTTGGCTTGGCTTCACACACAACTATATGACATTTTGATGTTAGCTAAATTGTTATTAATCATAGGACTAGGTAGTATGAAATATCTTCTCTTGGAAGTTTTTGTCTAGGGATTTGTTTGAGATGACCCTTGAGGTAGGAAGCTGTTCCTCCTTCTTACAAAAAGGGACATAGGAGGCCTTAATGTCTAACACCAACCAAGTGTCATTGCAAAGATAGGTAAAAGACATATTAACATTAACAAGACTGATTATACTTTGAGTGATGGTGACATATGGTAAAAAGAGAGAGCAGTATGAACATTTGCTGTATCGTTTACTTCTATTATTTATATCTTCAACGTATCTTTTTAACTTCTATTGGTTTTATTTGTGGAAAGAATATCTTGAGTGGGAGAATTGGATCACAATTGACTAGATGTTTTACTATTTTAAATGAGTTTATCATAAAGAATTTTTTACTTAATTATGTTCTGTATTGTAGGTAGAATAATCGCAATGTCGTGGTAGTAATTCACGAGATATGCCAATAGGGTTTCGCTATTTTCAGTAAGTGTATCAGTAAGAATATTAAACTGAAGCATACTTAATTTCTTTAATGTAGATTAGCAATCGTAATGGATTCGAAGAAGATGTTGATGGAGTTGTGGTATAAAAAAGTAAAAGTAGATGTTCGTTGGAAGGGTAACCGAAGAGTTCAGGATCCTTTTACTATCGTACATGTTACGGTATTTTTACAAAGTCATAGAAGTGCTTATCTGGGCCCCATTGTATTCTGTGACCCCGTTTCCCCTTGACTTATATGATTTTCTTTAACCCTTTAGTGAGTGTAAAACTAAAGGCTAAAAGAAGAAGAATGATCCAAAAATTGTGGGAGAGAATCATCAAAGAACTCGTTTAGGTAATTCAAGGAAATAAGAAAGAGTATTAACTCGGTGCAGTCTTCGATTTCATCTTTTAAAAAGCTGTTTTCACTCTGCATGGGAATTTTTTGGTTGAGATGTTATGGGTGTCTTAAAGGCACTGAAGGTTGCGTTAGATGTCATAATCCCCAACAAAAAGGGACCGCTGAAAATCCCAGGTGGCAATGGTAATTAGTGGCAATGTTACGGTGTCGGTAACTTCAGAAAGTGTGACGCTAGCTGATGTAAACCACACCAGCTGTGCTATTACCAAATCCGTCTCACTTTTGCCGCCTAGGTATCTTTTCTAACAAAATTTGTCTTATCAAATTTTCCTGTTGTTAACCGATTCTCATTTAACAGGAAAAGGTTGTGAGAGTAGCAGAAGAAGAGGAAATTGCAGTAAACCGGGTTTTGAAAGAAGCCAAACATTCCGATGATATCGAGCTCAGCCTGTGGAAACAAAAACTCCGTGTTTCAGATAGTAAGCTATCTTGACAAACACAAAGTTTCACACATAGATCTGCTTAAACATTCTTTGTTTCTTAAATTGATATCGACATCAGGAAAGATGAGAGGAACACATCGTTCTTCAGCAACTTCTGAGGACTACCGTCACCGAAAGAAAATCACCTCGCTTATAGATTTTGAAGTTGAAAGCGAGACCCAAAAATTGCAACAACGAAGCAAGTAAGGTAGCAGTAAGTAAGTTTGGCAGATTATCGTGCACGCAAATCTAAAAAGTCAATTAAACAAAATTTTCTTCACACATTCTACATGCACATTCGCTTAAAACGATATTATGTCCTCCACTGTTAGTTACAGACGACAATTTGTAAATGCGTCACAACATGCACATAAAAATTCTACGGAGTTAGTTATTTCTCCCCTAGATGTCTTGAAAATATACGGAAATGTCAGCTGTCCCGTCGGCTGTTCTATTTCGCGTGGCCTCGGACTGAGAATGTCTGCTGAAGTGAACGTGTCTCTTTTTGAAATTTTACCACCGATTCCGTGTGCTTTTAGTTGCATCTTGTGAATTCCATTAATGCAGAGTTGTTCAAGGTATTATGGACAAAATTCATGTCAAATAAATATCGTACCACATATATTTTTAACTTTTACAGGAGGAACATGGCTTGGCTTTGCTATCACGATTTTCATCTCCGTTTGATATACCCATTTTGTTTCAAAGGTGATACGTAAAAAATGTAGTTCTCTATATTATTTTCCTCTATCTAAATCTCTTAGATTCTTGGAGGTGTCATCAGGTGATGTTAGAATTTGTTGTTAATAATTTAAGTTTTTCAAATTGGGCTTTCAGGTCTGTGGGATGTACCTGATGTACTAAGGTGGCAGCAAAATCATTCAATGACTTGGTTCAATCCAGGTCTTGGTTTTTTTAATAGTGGTTTACAGTTTTAATATGCAGAGATCCTGGAGGCACCTGATGTGTTTCATTGGCGTTGGAGTCACTCGGTGATACAAGAGAATGCCACTAATGTTATGTTGTCAGTGTAAATAAAACATATCCAGTATCATTCTTGTATTTGTTGAATCTTTACCTCATTCAACGGAAACAAAGGAGTTAAAGATGGTAATGGTTAATTCCTTTTGTGATACCACCATGTGAAATTAGTTTGTTTCAGTAATTTTTTCCCTTTTTTTTGCCAAGTGATTGCACTTGAAGTCTAATGGAACAAAGAAAACAATTAATTCACTGATGTTTCACCGATTGTGAAATCTGTTGAAATAAGTACCATTGAGATGACTGGACTTAGAGTGAAATAGGTTGGGAAAAAATCTAAGTTTATCTTTGATTTGCATCAATTCGAATAAGGTGAAATGAAATAAACACGAAGAATGAATTAAAATTGAAATTTTTTTTATTGTCCCACCTCCTCCCAACAATTCCACCACTATTTTACATAACAATAAATTACACAAAAATATTTACACAAACATACATACACTTAACTAAGTTAACCCGTTGGCTGCCAGGCCACGCAACCCGTAGGTTGCTTAAACTACAGTAACTAAGCATCGCGTCTTAAGGATCGCGAACAAGGTGGGACTTGTCCGAAGACAAGTCCGGGCTGACACGGTGACGGAATCCATTACAGGGAATGCACACCCTCAGGAATCCGCCACCGCATCGACAAAGAGAAGTCCCTACTGGTGCATTGCCTAAGGCGCCTTGCGGCGTAGGCCATTGCGGCCGGTCCCTACAAGCTACAAAAAAAATGGGACGCAAACGGGGTGGCAGCCAACGGGTTAACTTAAACACAAGTTACACAACAATGCAAAATAAAACAATACCAGGACGACGATCCACGGTGAATTTCCTACGTGAAGGGCGAAGGAGAAGCCGGCGACAAAGTGTTGGCGTAGAAAAAGACGGCGATGAAACAAAGGCGAAGACGGCCAAGACGACGAGACGGAGATGAAGGCGAAGACGTCAACGAAGACAGCGATGAGGTGAAGTCGTAGACAACAACGAAAGGAAGATTAAGAAAATGTAGTTCTAAATAGAACAAATGAGGCAAAAAAAGAAGTAAATGATTTTTAGCGGAAAATGGCATTTGTCTGATAAAACGATGAAAAAGACAAAGAACTTACGCGTGTGGTTCACTGGGGGCGAAACTACAGAAATTGTCAAAACGGCAGTGTTGTACCGAAGGAAGATGAATATTTGCAGTCCTATCACAGAATTTTTTCTTAGTTACATCCCATCCATGTGAGTTGGCTAAGTAATGGTGAGGAGAACAGCAGGATTAACAATGGAGATTTTCCATTTATACAACAAAGATTTACTAAAAATTAGAAATCCAGATAATCCACCAAATTAAAATACCATGGAAAGGCAATGACGAGGAACCTTATTCAATCTTGGTATTCAGCAGACTAGGAAGAGAGGAAGAGAAGCCTGTGTAGAGAAAATTTTTACAGATGTGTGTAGTGGAAGATAAATAATGTTCTGAAATACCACGCTGAAGAGCTCAAGGGTATGGATGATGATTAGCTAATCAGAGAAACTTGGAAATCTGGATACGTGGGATGTTGAGGGCTGATGGTTAGCAACACAAAGTAGATGAAGACTCTGTCGTTGACTGACAAGAGAACACGTCATAAGCTTAAACAAAAGGCTTGAAGTACATTAACAGTACTTGAACTGGATGGTGATCTTCATGTAAGCAATAGTGGCCTTATTAAAGTGTCAGGATCTCTTGTGGTACATTGATAGCAGGAATGCAGGCTGCTGGTTCGCAGCTGGCATAGCTGACAAGGTGAAACACCACCATATACAAAAAGCAATCTATTTCAAGGGTTTCCTTTTCAATACATACCCAACGTTAGCAATACTGAATAGATAACAACATACCGTAAATTTTTTGACGAAAAATCCTTTGAAACACAAAACAGGATAACGTAACAAACACCCAATTAACTTGTCACTCATAATCTTCATCATAGACGTACATAAACGCCATCTAGAGATTCCGCCTAGAACCAAAAATTAAAATTTACTTTGAATGTTGAAATAAGTACAATACTTGCTTTTAAGTACTTCAATTTTGCTAATCTCTGATAGCTGAATTCCAATTTTAGGCATAACATCCTAGAATATCAACTACTAGCTGCAGCACGAAACGCTAAACATTGGTAGGTAAAACTGTCGTAGCTCGTAGGATCAGCCTGTAGTGTTGAAAGCAAGAAAAACATGAAATAATAGCTTCCACATCCTTAAGCATGCGAGAAAAGTATTTGAAATTGTTATAAAAATACAGTTCATTTTTTACTTTTTGCTGATTGTCACGAAAATTTTCCGGAAGTGACTGGAAGTAGCCAATATTTCCGGAAATAGTGATCCCATAACAGAACGAGTAGGATTTTCGTGATCCTTATTAAATTTTGGTTGGGAATGACTTGTTTTCAGCCAAAAGTCGGATTTGACAAAAATCGCGATTTTTCATGAACTAGTTCAGGGAAATTTGCGATTTTTGACGATTTTAGGGTATTTTGAGTTAATAAATGGAATCGACCCCAAATTTGACGAGGATCACGAAAATGTGAATCTTTTTTCTGGCAGATCAACAAATAAGGAGTTATTTGGCATTTTATAACCGGAAGTCAAAATTCGGGAAATCGAAAAAATGAACTTTGTTCTCCTTTAAATGGTTAACAAGATTTTGATAGTTGTAAAAGTAAACTATTGTTAATAAAAGCTATGCGGTGTTTTAAAAGTTCTAAAAGTACAATTTCAGTTCTGACACCTAAATAGACTTGAATCGAAAAATCATACATTTAACACGATTAAACCTCTTACTTACTTGGTATTTAGTAAAAACCTGCAACCGAAATATGACAGTACTTGTCAAAACAATGTTTTGGGTTCTACTAGTATCTGGCTGGATGCAGCTAGACTGCGCAAGTCCCTTTCAATAGTTCGTCTGCTCACGAACTGCCGCGTATGCGTGAATGAAAATGCCATGAGGAATTACAGTTTCATACTTTTATTACCCTCCACTTATCCATGTATTGGTATTCTTCATGGACAAGAAGTGCATAGCACTATACCTTCGTGTAAATTAAATCTAGAATTGTGAAACAAAATGATGGTGAAAACGAGCCGCGTTCATCGGTGGCTATTGCAGGTGCGTACGACGATCCGCTGCCGAGATTGGCGTGTATGTTTGTCAACTTTTCTTTCGTTTTCTTGGAAAATTGAGCAGTGAGGCGCTGGTTAATTACTTGACCCCCAGCTGACCTTCTTTCATTCTTGTATTTTTTATATTTTTTAATCATGACGGGTTCGGCACCGTTCGATGCGTTGGCTCACGCTGATTCCGGCAGTATGAATATCAACGATAGCAACGGTTCCGTTCGGGAGTTATGATTTTTTTTGCCCGTTCACACCAATTCCCCAACTCCCACAAGTGCCTGGCTCGTCTATCCCCTTGCGTCCAACCCCCATGGGATTTTTTCTATAAAAATATTTTTTCGGTCACGAATGATCACGAAGCCGGTGTCATTGGATGCGGCTCGTTGAGCTCGTTCCGATGGTGAAGGTCCCGCCGTGATCGGATACACCGTTCGGCCGCAAACGATTTTTAAAGCTCGAAAAATGATGATGGGCCTCTACCTGCCAATTCTAGGAATTCGACGTCAAAAGCGCACCCGCGTTCGGAATTAATTTTCAAAAATTCATAGCGGCTAAACGGTGCGTCGGATCGCGAAAATTTTTCGACAGCTGCGATCGCGTGACTGTGCTCTATCCAGCGGTACCCGATGAGGAGCCGTGCGACCGCTCCTTCCGGTAGCTGACTCGGCCGGTTTCGGCATGTCCGATTTTCACGCCGATTTCACGGTCCAGCTGCTCCTGCCCGGCTTAATATTTCAATTTCCCATTTCTAGGGCGATTCGAGTTCACGTACTAAAGTTATTCACGGTCAAACATGGAGACGAGCCTCTGATTTTTCAGCGGAAAAACGCCCGTTTCCCGGAATTTTATAAACGGTTCTCATGAATTTTGCCGCCTTTTTTCCGCCGAATTTCTCCGGAACCTGGTTTTGGTCTGGCTGCAGCTCCTTTTCCTCCTCGTCCCTCCCCCTTGTCCCTCCCCCTTGCCTCCCCCTTATATTTCCTCCTCTTTTTTTTGTAGCGTATTGTAAATTAATCGGGCATAAATCCGGTAATACCTTCGGTAATATTAAAATACTAAAGTATTTAAATATTTACACTCAGGGAAACCCAACAAGTATCATCATTAAATCCCCTTGAAAAGTGAAGAACACCTCTGGGTTTTAAGAATAAAGATTGGGTGCCACTGCTAAACGCCACCTGCCAGTTTCAAGCTCAGATTCATTGGGCAAAGGAAAGAGTCCATTCTTAAAACCGTCATCTGACGCTTCAATCAGCAGTACCTTTTCCGCTTACCAAAGACGTCAGAGCTGTTCTTCACTTTTAGAACCCGATGTACCCTTTCCTACAGTCATACTTTATGGTACCATTCTGAATAGATCTTAACAATTTGCGAACATTTACCACATTTCCTGAATGTTTAATCTCAGGAAATTGCATAACGCCTCGAATAGCCTTCGGAGAGCAACAACAACCCACCTAGCTGCACATTAACAATGTTTAATTTGTTCCACGAAAACCAAATGCACCCATTATTTCCCACAAGTGTGCATGTATATTAAGGAATACTCAACTAGTCATCACGTGAATTTTTCCCAAGAAGCGAGTTAAAGAGATTTTCACGAGACGACAAGCTGATAAATTTTCCAATTTCAAAAGTCTATACTGAATCCACTTTTATAATGTATCCCATCTAAATCTGGTCAATGATACAATTCCGCATCCGTGTCCTGTAAAGAGTGGTGGAGATTATTTGCCTAAGCAACGTTCGTAAATCAAATCATTCCCACTCCGTTGTCCAGGGTGGTTTCGCCGTCAGATCATACAATACCCTGAAAATTCCTGGAACTGTTAAGACGACTTCAACCATCTTGTCTACAACCTAATTAGCAGGTATCCACCCTAGGTATCCATGTTTACAGCGAGATCTACTAAAAAAATGTACCCACTTTTTACGTACCTCTTGGGGCAAGTGGGTATCGGGAATTGCAGGAAGTCCAGTAATAAAATCCTGTGAAAAGAATGATCGAAAAATGACTGATCACTGACATGATGGAATGCGTTGACTCGAATCGCGATAAAAGTGAAAGGGATCAAGACGATTGGCATCTGCGCTAGCTTCTCGGAGCAACCCGAATCCCGTAATATTTTATTTGCCAAATAATCCGCTTCCCTCAAGATCACCAAAATTTTACTCGTTAAGTAGGTAGGTGTAACGTCTGTCACCGATTCACGCACAGGCTTTCCGAATACATAGCAAACACGATTGACATTATGACACACACGCTGTATTAAGCGGGCGTAGGAGGCTAGATCATTCCAGTTTGGTTGTGTCGGATCAGAGCTCAGTTCTACGCAATAGCTATAAGTCCGGCAATCTCCCTGCAAGGAAGAGAACCATCTTTATAAAATTCCACCAACAAAACGTCTAAATTGCGAAGCTCTTGTACCTTAACACCGTCAATGCGAATAGGCAGTAGCGTGGCAACATACTGGTTGCGACTGGACAGTTCTTCTAGAACAAGACGCTCTTCTTCCGACGTCGCAATTTCAATCCGACTTGCGTCTCAACGAAATCAGCTTCCATAAACAGTTCTTCGGCATAAATGATTCGAATTGACAAACCGGGACCAGGAAACGGGCGACCTTCGAGTAATTCTGTGGACAGAGCCAGCTCGCGACCTAAGACCTTACTTCATCTTTATGGAAGTCTGTTAGGAAAAATTGCGAAAAGAGTAAAGATCTTACTGGAATGCCACAACGCAATTACCTTTAAGAGGTTCTACCACACGGCCATAAATGCCAACTGACGAACCATTTCGGAACCGTTTTGAGTCTTTATGGCATCAGCGCGCGAAGAAGCCATATGCGAAGTGGACTCAATTAAATCCGGTATCAAAGCAACTGTAATATTTTCATATATGATGATATTGAATGTTAGGCAATATAATACATTCAACAACAAAAAAGAAAAGTTTGATACCTTGTCCGAGAAGTAGATTATTCCAAGTGACATTTAAATCGTTAGCCGTTCTACCTACCACTTTGACAAACATATCGCCAATAATTCGACGTTTTTCTTCCGGATTAACAGTCCGACACAACGACAAAGTTTGGCGATCATGCACGTTGGTGGAAGCATCGTAGAAACTCAAACTTGCTTTAACAACCCAAAACAATTCGAAACATCAAATCTGATCGCTGGTATGACAAGAGGAATGAGAAGCCACTGTCTGGAAAAGAACTCGAAATCATAGAAAAAGAATTATAAATCCTAGAATTTGAGATGTGACAGGACGACGTATCAATTAATCTCGTATCTAATTTTGACCAATTATAAGATTCTGAACGGTCCAGAAAAGTATCTCAAATTACCAGAAGATTGAGCCCGAGTTGCTGTAAACTAGTGACGACTTGCTCTGATTCGTCTTTACGCAGGAAACCTATCAATATGGATGTTCGTCGTTTGTTTTATTTGTTAAAACATCCCTCCATGTGTCGGATGCCTTACTGGCCGCAATACCGATGCCGCAAGGGACAGTAGCGCACTCGATTCGCTTTCGCCTACTTTAACTGCTTCATTGTGAAAGTTTATGCCAACCATAAATTTATTAGCCTTTGCTGTGGTTATCTAGTTCCTTTTGAGCACTAGAACAAGTAACACATCATCATAAGTAAAAAACGTAAAAATGAAGAAACTTCAAGACTAAGTAAAACCTTTTGTTTAAGATTCAGCTCTTCCTGAGCTTCCCGTGGTTTGTTTTGCTGCCAACAAATTTGTTCTAATTCTTTTATATCATTTTCTTCAGCCCTGCAAGGTGTTAGGCCCCATTCTTGAATGCGTTGCGGCAAAATCCACACAGAACTTTTCTACAAATCTGTTTTTCCGAATGCTTTCGAATGGGGTAAGTCTACCTGATATGTAGGAGTTGGTGCCAATTTTTTTATCGCTCTGGTTACTACAGTATTAATTTCTCGGATGCGACGCATTTACATATTGTGGTTTTAACAGTGGAGGACCTAAAATCGTTTTGAGAAAATTGTTATGTAAAATGTGTTAAGGAATGTTTATTGAATTGACTATTTGGCTTGGCATGCACGATAATCTGCCAAAATTCTGTTTACTTGCTTCGTTGTTACAAATTTTTGGGTCTCGCTTTCACCTTCCGAGTCTATAAGCGAGGTGATTTTCATTCGATGACAGTGGTCCTCAGAAGTAGCTTAGGAATGATGTGTTCCTTTTGTCTTTCCTGATGTCGATATAAATTTAAGAAATGAAGAATGTTTAAGCAGATCTATGTGTGAAACTTTGGGTTTGTCGTATGTCGAGAAAGCTTACTATCTTAAACATAGGGTTTTTGTTTCCACAGGCTGAGCTCCCATATCATCGGAATGTTTGGCTTCTTTCAAAACCGGATTTACTGCAATTTCCTCTTCTTCTGCTACTCTCACAACCTTTTCCTGCTAAATGAGAATCGGTTAACAACAGGAAAATTTGATAAGAAAAATTTTGTTAGAAAAGATACCTATGCGGCAAACGTGAGACAGACTTGGTAATAGCACAGCTGGTGCGGTTTACATCAGCTAGCGTCACATTTTCTGAGGTTAACTACACAACATTACCACTAATTCCCATCGCCCCCTCGGATTTTCAGCGTTCCCTTTTTGTTGGGGATCTAATGCAACCTTCAGTGCCTTTAAGACACCCATTACGTCTCGACCAAAAAAGTTCCACGCCCAGAAAAAACCGCTTTTAAAAAGATGGAATCGAAGACTGCGCCGAGTTAATACTGTTTCTTATTTCCTTGGATTACCTAAACGAGTATAATTCTTTGATGATTCTCTCCCACAATTTTTGAATCATTCCTTTTCTTTTAGCCTTTAGTTTTACACTTACTATAGGGTTAAAGAAAATAATATAAGTCAAGGGGAAACAGGACCACAGAAAACAAGGGGGTCCAGATAAGCACTTCATGACTTTGTAAAAATACCATAACATGTGCGATAGTAAAAGGATCCGGAACTCTTCGGTTGCCCTTCCATCAAACATGTACTTTTGCTTTTTTATACCAGAACTCCATCAATATCCTCTTCAAATCCATTACGATTGTGAATCTACAATAAAGAAATTAGGTATGCTTCAGTATAATATTCTTGCTGATACACTTACTGAAAACAGCAAACCCCTGTTGGGTTTCGCCCAATAAAAATTAAACATACAATAAGCATAGATAAACTCAAAACCATCCTCAGGAATGAATGTGTTGTTTTCCACAGACTAATTCTATTGCTGACTGATTGTTGTTGCCCCGTTTGGTTGACTTAGTCACATACCACTCATTCCATGGATGGACATAACAGATTGTTGAAGGACATACTACTGCTGAAACAACACAAAATCAAATAACAATTTTAAAAATTTTCTATGACTTTTAGCTCTATGGGTGGCTATGCTCTGCGATTCCCTCTTGAGGCACCCAAGCACTACCACTGTGCACACGTATCATCAAATGACCAGTCTGCGAACTAAGTGAGATATTATGGCATAACTAATTGCCTTACATACCCTAATTTATTCATACGCTTACCATTACAGACGGGGCATCCCACATGCAACGCCACATCAAGTCGCACATGCATCCACTTACAAGTTCCAATGCGCGTCGCCGCCATTCCGCCATTGACTGTACAGTACCGATCGAAATGGGCCTAACAATCGATCGATAAGTTCAATATGTAGTGAACTCCTCCTTCGTTGAAGGCGTGGTCTATTAAAATCTCTACAATTAGTGTCATTTTTTACCGTTAGATGGCAATGCTAGTTAGCTATTTATTTGCTACATAAACGATCAGCTAGCGATAAGAGTTGTCTATTAAAAAATGGATCGAACGGCGTTCCGTAAAATTCAGCCAAAAATGAAAAAGTGGGAAGGCTATAGCCTTCTTATTTTCGTCAAATTCTGCAAAAATCAACATCTCTAAGAATTCAATAAAAACACATACGTTTTACTCAAAATTAAACGCTGATTCCGGCTGGAATATTAGTTTTCCCATTAATTATTTAGTTTTTCAATAAAACGCTTTAAATGGATCTCGTTACTTCCAAATGCTACTGCCATCTAGTGCTCACAAAATAATTTTCAGCAACCACAGCAACACTGAAATTTTGACGCGTCGTGGAGTTGGCTAGAAATTTTTTTCAGTATTAAAGTCGTATTTCAATCAAACTCACGTCATCCTTTCACGTGACGGCCTCTCAGCTTTTCCTCCACAACTATGTTGTCAAAACCCTTGATTCACCGCATCGCCCTCCGGGACCTTTATGCCGCTCACTGCATTGCAACATAGTTTTTCTTTTAAAATACCCTTTGAATTTTGGGAACTTCGCAAACAAAGTGAATCATTCATTTGATTTTCAGTTTGAGCCACCATTAAAATCTTACATAACTGACTGCTAGATGACGCACGAATCGCAAAAAAAAAAAGAATTTTGTCTTGCAAAACGTAAAACTCTTGAACCTACGTGAATAGGCTGTTACTTAGTAAAATACAAAATACTTCCAGAAATGCCATGACTGAAATTATATAATTATATATTTAATAGAAATTCTAGAATACGTAAGCAATAGAAAATAGGTAATGCATTTTTTAAAATAGTAAACTTGCATTGAAATCTACCTCTTAGTTTACTGAGTCTATACGTCAACATTTGGGCACGGTAAAGTGTGACTTGTCTCATAATTTTTTAGCTGTACTCACGCCACATAAATCAAGACGAAAATGAGTGAATACAACAGGCAGTTGAAACTTGTACAGGCGTCAAACCGATCGTCTGTTTCGTTCGACAATTGAATTGAACCGCGGACGCGATTCGAATAAAAGAAGGCAAAAATAAAAATAAAAAGATGTGTATAAACCGGAAAACTTCAACTACATAGCCGCCCTATCTAATCCAATTATCTCTCTGCTGGTGGTATTCTCCTCCTGCTGTCTATTTCTCTCTTGACACGTTTTTCTGTTTAGATCGCCTCATCCGCCTGTCAACCGTATAGCCAGCCGGTAGTTCACACTTGCTCGCTGTTTGATCCAGTCAATTAATCCAATCCTCTCACACCAGCACGCCACCTCTTCTCCCTTCATGTCTATAGCCCATGCCAATATGTATACCCTATTAGTCACGCTCTGCACATGTACGTAACACCGCAAGTTTTTTTGCGTGCACTTTCAAACACTCGCGGGAATTGCAATCATCTCTCGTACCGCTTTCGCGCATTTGTCAGCCAGGGTCCTACATCAAAGGACAAATGACTTTGATCGTGAGTATACTTCTAGGTGGCTGCGATACAGGTTATCTCGTCTCTCTTTTTCACGCTACGACTTGCCATCAATATGGGCCTGTGGAAAAGCAATGGCCTCTACAAAAGTAGGCTCAGCTATATAGAAATATAGAGCTGAATGTTCGACTATAAATAGAACACTGGCCTACATCTATATATAGGAAAAGGAATAATGCCCCGCAAAAATCATGCGTCCATTCAAGAGCTCTTTTCCGCTCTTATTGTCGACCGGTGCAATACAACTGCCTTGTGTTACACATCTAAAGCACGTATACAGCTGGCACAGGACCCATCTTTAACTTTGTTAGGCCATTATATGTATAGTAGTAGACATACAGAGGAGCAGCAAAGCAGGAAAGTAAAGCATGTATACATATATACACAAGCAAAGTGGATTTCGATCAACACGCCATAGGTTACCCCCCTCTGTCTGTGTGTGTCTACTGAATATACTTAGATACATATAGAAAGAAATAGACAAATACGCAGAAAGATTTTCCCTTTTTTTTTCTTTTTTAATTCGTTTTTCTGTCACGCAGCCAGAGTATATCTCTATGTACACGTACACGTTCTGTTTGCATCATGAGCTGCTGTATTGAGACTATATATTGCTCGTCGTTTATGCTGAACACGAGAACAAGATCTAGTGAGAGAAACTAGGGAGAGAGAGAGAGAGAGAGTGCTGAAATCAAGTCTTTCATGCTCGGTGAGTCTCTGATTTGATTATGTCCTGGAACTGCTAGAACCTCGTCCTTCCTGTGGCTTTCCCTCCGCCCCTTCTCTCTCCCCTCTTGCTAGTTCCGCCATCAATCAATACAAGTTGCTGCCTTCCCTCTTTTTTCTTCTCCCTTGTGCTGTGTGTGTGTGTGTGTGGAGATTTATGTTGTATATATTTATTTCTTGTTATATAACGGAGCTTCTGCTTCCCCCCTTATTCAGATCATCTCTCCATCACCAAATCGCTATTCATTTCGACATGATGTTTCCCGTCAATATGTCAAAACGCTTGTCTATTAATCCCTCCCAGCGTTCAAGTACTTGTCGCCGGGATTTTGGTGCCCACACCATGGAGAACAATCGACTTGGTACTTTTTATTTATATTTTTATTTTGCACCCTGTAAAATGTATACCCAAAAGTCACACCCGCTTGGCGAACAACATGTTCTGTTGTTTGCCATCTACTGCGGGTATACAACTTGTCTTGCTAAGGAAAAACTCGAGGACTTTCTCCTCCTTGATGTGATCTGCTTTTCATTTTGATTGATCCGCAAGACAAAAGCATTTTTTTTTTTTGGAGGGTGTGGTTTTCGAGATAATGTTTTGTAAAATTCATTCCTCTTCTTCGTTCGTAATACCGACGGGGTTTTTTAGAAAGCTGCGTCCCAAAAGAAAATTCGAGTAGATCAGGGAGCTCAGAGTTTCTTTCCCTTTGATTACACACACACACACACACACACCAATGTGACTATATAGCTGCAGGAATTCGTTGGTGTTCATTGTTTCCCACAAACGGATGAAAAATTCATCAATGAACTGTAAATCTTGTGCCTATTTATGCAAGGCTGTTGATTGGTGCGAAACAGCGAGGAGCGCTGTCAGCTCGACACCTTTAAGATTATCTTTAAAAAAATACACACAAAGACCCAACAGGGAGAAGCCTTGCCCACTTAAAGCCTATTTTATATCCTTATTGTCTTCTGGAATTCTTTCGGTTTCTTTTTTTTTTTTTCAATTACAAAAGTTGCCAAGCCCTTTCTCCTCATTTCCTTTTAATAATAGTAATAATACGACATGATGGTCTCCCTTTTTTTCTTCTTTTCTGGATGCTGATGGGTGGCCTGGACGATAAATAATCGCGCGGACGCTGACTGGGACTAACCCCCAAGTGTGACAGTAACTGGTGCAATCTCGCATATTTTTAGAACTTAACGTTCCTCTTCTTATTTTCACTAGTATTACAGTTGTGGGCCAATCAAGTGGGTTCATTTGAATACGTGCAGTTCGTGTGCTCCATAAATTTAGTGTAAGAACTGTTCTTTCTTTTTTTTTTTTTTTTTTTTGGCGGAGTTGATTTTCCAAACGGTTATACCATTTTACAAGGTTTTATTACCATGTATGTATTTTTTTTTAATGCTTTGCAATGCCATAAAAATTATTCATTTGCATACGTTGTTGGGTAAATTTCTAGCAACCATTTCAATCTAATATTAGACCGTGTGTTTTACTAACTGTTACACTATAAAGTAACAATCGAGAGCATGTTACGAATAAAAACTTTGTTTTCCCCCTTTACAAATACAGAGAAAGAACTTGTACAGATCGGATCTAACCATTACACGTGTTCTATATATTTTCGTTTCTATTTTATTGTACTTTTTATTTTTGTTATTATTTTTTTTTTTTTTTCTTCTTAGTGGAACATTTTCCTTTATATTTCTTCTGACTTTTCTAAAAAAAAAAAGTTCGTCTATTCTTTCCCCTTTTTTTATGATAAGAAA
This sequence comes from Daphnia magna, assembly GCF_020631705.1. Lineage (NCBI taxonomy): Eukaryota > Metazoa > Arthropoda > Branchiopoda > Diplostraca > Daphniidae > Daphnia > Daphnia magna. The sequence continues at coordinate 12,707,681 of NC_059183.1, forward strand.
CACACTGCAGTTGCGGTTGTTGCCTCTCACGGAGAAGACAAGAAGAGAAAAAAAAAAACTTGGTGGTGGAAAAAAAAAGACGCCCAGCCGAGCTGTCGCATAAGAAGAAGAAAACGCTGCGGTGTGGCGGGAAGTTGTCTCTTCTTATTTTTTTTTTTATAAATATATCCAGCATATAGTATATAGTAGATACACACGCATATAAGAAATGAAACTACATTTTAAGGTATATAAATATCCTCGTCCTTACGATAGCCATTTTTTTTTTCTTTTTCTTGAGAGGGCGGTGGAAGAAGAAAAAAAGAAAAGGTAGGCACAAGAAGGGGGAAAGATATGGATAGAGCGGGAGGTATTGGACTATGGCCAAAGAAGAGACCCCCAGCAGGTTGGCCGAGCAACTTCAGCGGGGGACAAATATGGACGCGACACCTGGCCAACATGTAGAACCATCGGACTGCTGCTCTTATATAACTATTATTATCATACTGAAGCACCTATGATACCCCCCTAACCCGTTTACTCTTTTTTTATGTTTTATCTTTTTTAAATAATGTAGGACCTTCCATTTCTTTTTCTTTTTTCTGTTTCCCTTTTTTTCAAATGGGAAAAACTTGTGTAGCATAAAATGTCATGATCTTACGTGTGCCGTATTCGAACCATTTCTAAGTCGCATGCGTTTTTCAACAAGCAAAAAAGAAAAAAACATCGATGGTAATCTGAATCGGAATTACGTAAAAGGCTATGTACCGATATGCGTTGGAACATTGACAAATGACGTGATATTTCTTTCTTTTTTTTTCCCCTCCCTTCTGAGATAAGAAGAGAAGGTGGTTACACCGAAAAAAAAAAGAGCCGCCCACACTTTGTCACTTGTATTTCGGATGCGATTTTTCAAACGATAGGGGAGAAGGACGTACATAGAAAACGTACCGCAAAGTTGCGCAGCCCCGGCACATTTCCAGGCCGACCAGAGACATTTGAATCGAAAGCAATCTGTTGGCAATTATGCTCACATATTTTCGAGGGCTCGCCGCCACCCTAGCGATCACAGCAGCGGGGAAAAAATAAAAATAAAAAGTATAAGAATGAATCATCCGTCCACACGACTCGTTTTTCTTTTCTTTAAAGTTTTGGTGCATCGCTTCTCAGCAGTCGACAATGTGTGATGTCATCTCATTAGACTTTGAAATTTAGATACAGTGCTTTTTATAAAAACGCTTTCGATTCTTAACGTTTGGCTGTGTATCAAGCATTTGTTACTAATCGTACAGTTTCTATTATTAAATGTATTACAAATTGATTAGATTCAGGACTGTTGGAATTGGCTGTTCATCGCTTTTCCATTGGCAGTTTGCAAGGTCGACACGTCCACAAGGGAAACAATTTTCTTCTTTCCTAATTATGAACTCCGCAAAAGCTTTATCCCGAATGATTTTGGGCTGGTTCGCCGATTCGTCCAGCCCCGGCTCCTTGGTAGAAAAAGATGGCCAGCATTTATCGTCGCGTTCCAGCCGTCCTTTTTCTTTGGTTTGTTTTACTGTTATCAACCGTTTGATCGTTTCACCTCCTGAAAGAATTTAAAAAAAAAGGGAAGCCATAGTTAATGTTTGATGGGCATACCATTGTTTGATAGGAGAGAACAGTGGCTCCATAACCTATAACCGACGCTATCACGCAGAAATCGATTTTTCTTTCTTTTGTCTTGCGGCTTTCGCTGGATACGACCCATCATTAACAGTTTGATTCGGCATTTTTAAATGCACGGCAGCCTCGTCAAGCAGCTGCCGATCGGGAGTTGACCATAAAAAAACGAAAAAAAAAAAAAAAAATTCATTTTCAAAAAAAGAAAACAAAAAAAAAATGATGATCGTTCGTGAATCCAGACGCTGTTGGATACCAAATGAATGCAGCTTCCAAATGCTTCCTGAAGCGTCGGTATGAGTATAGATGATGAAAATATACAGCTTTTTAAAAGATGGTGCAAGATGCTTTAATGTTACAATAATGAGATAGGAAAAGAACTATAAAAGCTTTTTCTTTTCTTCCGTGCTCATATCGGCTATTTTTCTCTTTCTAATCCTCTTCCAGACTCTGCCGGCTTCACACCTTTATGCGGGGGGGACGCCTATATCTAATAGCCCTGTATGACTACACTAACACAGGTGGAAAGAACGAGATAATCGAAATGCTAGAGTTGGAAAAACGTCTGGACTCGTATAGACGTGTAAAGTTAGTTTGCTAGCTCAGCGGGGCAACCCTCCCCAGCACACACGAAGGAGCTATAGCTCCTACCGTTGAAACAAATGACAGCAGTGAAGAGTAGCCGGACGAACATCATCGGAGCAACACCAAAATGTTTTGTTTTTTTGTGGAAAGCCTTTTTGATTTTTTTTTTTTTTTTTTTTTTGCTCGGTACCTTGGCTCGCACAGTCGGGGTCGGACCCACACTCTCATCGGGGTGTCTGTTCCCCCAACGCACGGTGCTCTCAAATATAGGCTGCTGTTGTATTCGGCACCTCATTTCTCTCATCGCTGGTGGGCTCTATTTTATTCTCATTCTTATTTTTTTTAAGAGTTTTGTGGGCCTTGTCTTATAGCGTCTCTTGTCTCGTATAGTCCCCTCAAATTATGATAATAATTGGATCGATAAATTACCCCTTCTTTCTTTTCCAAAGTAAAAAAAATAAATAAATAAATAAAAAAATATTAAAGTCAAGCAAAGAAATGTTTCTCGTCCGGCCAATTTTATTCTATAAACAACCGGTGTTTGTCGTTAAAGTTTACCCCGGACGGTACAATAAGATCCTATTTGCATACAAAAAAAAAAATGTTTCAACCATCATCTATTAGAAAAGAAAAAAAAAAAGAAAATTTGTAAGTGATTTCACGAACTGACGAGGGATCACACCAAGTAGGCGTTACGGAAGGGGGAACAGATCGAATTACGAGAGTGTCAATGTGGGCGGTTGTTTGCGGTCCTCATTTGGGGGGAGGTGAACTAGTTTCATCTCTCGACAGATGCGCCAAAAACCTCTTTTCATATACTAGTACACATCTCTATATAAAAACGACACAAACCAATAACGGGTTGTTGCTAACACCCTACCCTTTTCCCCTTTAATGTTCCCTTCACCTACCCCAAGAGCGTCTGCGTTTGTTTAACAAGCTTTTGCGACGCACAACAAAGGATGCAAACGCAGCACAAGCGACGTGACAAATAATAGCAAACAACTCTATACAGGCAACCCCTTCATCTTCGTTAACACTGAAGCGGAGGGAATAAGTCTGTTAGGTAACTCTTCCAACTAAAAAGCAAATTGGCAGCCATTGGCCTTTTCATGTAGATCAAAGTGTACAAAGTTCTTTCAGGAAAAGAAGGGCGGTACGCTACGCAACACTGACATACGTTACAATAAATTATTTAAAAAAAGAAGTAACCTGACGCCGAGTGTCAACTCCTATGACTATCGGTTAATCTATAAAAATAATATTTGCCTATATTGTATAATATACAATTCGGATAAAAAGAAAAAAATCGCCTCAAATCGTTCGGGGCAAATGACTAGGTTTGAACGGTGTTTATCAAAAAGGCGGGACAAACTGGTGGGAATGCATAAATCAAAAGTCGAGCTACACAAGAAACATCTCAAACACCTTTACGTGTATGAAGAAATAAGACGGTCGCAATCACCTATACATACACTGAGAAACGAGAACGGAAGTGTCTCGTACACGATAACCTTTTTCTTTTGCCTTCAATATTTTGTTTCGTGTGTATGCGCAAGTAAAAGATAAACCGCGGGTGTGCTGTAAAATTTGTCTTCAATTTTTGTTTTTTTCCCACCAAATGGCTGTTAAGAGTACAACGGGGCAGGGCTCAACGAGCTCTACCTCCAACGTGGATGCGCTAACCACCTGTGCGTACATATTGTCCAGCTACACTGTGACTATAGTAAACACACCCAACATTTGACAAGGAATACAAAAACTTTGATACACGCTAAAAAAAGGAAAAAAGAAAGGTCCAGAAAACATCAAGTCTCGTTATCGTGAGACTTGACGCTGAGAGCGAAGGCAAATCATATCCATCTTCCGCAGGCTGACACTCGACTATCATCCCACCTACTGTGTATATCTACCATCACCCCCTTTTATTTTCTTCCGGGTGTGTGTGTATATATGTAGACACACCATCCTTTTTGTTTGTTTCTCGAATGAACCGACTACACGTTGAATTCTATTCTGAAAATCAAAAGGTCTATAAAGAAAAGAAAAAAAAAGTAGCCTTTATGTTGTGTATAGTATAATGTGAACGTCATCGTCGCATAATACAAGCGGGACTAAATGAACTGGGGTCCCACCAGTCCCCCATTCAAAACGTCCGCGCTCCCCTTGCCCATCACTCGCTGCATGTGGATGTAAACAGTCTACAAATAACTATACACACAGCACACACACACCGCGTCTAACAATCTAATTCGCTGCCATTTATTCGCCCCTGTGACGTTACACTCTTGTTAGATACATACGGTCAGATCTAGTGTGTTACAGTGTTTACACACCTTCACACGCTCATATAAACAGCTCATCGCTCACTGTGAAGACTTGTTTCTTTCTGGGGGTTTTTCGTTTTTTTTTTTTTTTTAAAGCAGCTTGAACCCCACACCATTTCTCTGGCTCTTGTATAGTACACAGCGTTTAAAAAAATTTTTTTGAGCTTTTACCATTTTTTTAAAAAGAGGGAATTTGACGTGTTGAAAAAAAAAGAAGGGAAACGACAAACATAAAAAAAAACAAAACAAAAAAACAGGGAATATATTTATATAATAGGCTAGTGGTTTAGCTGTATATACACACTTGGCTACTGTATGTATCGTTTCAGGCGTTTTTTTTTTCACGCTTGCAACGTTTATGTGTAATGCTGAGACTGTCGTAAAAGAAATTCACAAAAACGGGTGGAAGTAGACCAGTAATTATTTTTCAAAAAAAAAACAAAAAATGGTTTGTGTTTGCAAGGACGAAAATTCGAATAACTTCTGTTTTAGCTTTTTCATTCTTCCAACATTTGCAACAGTTTAAAATCCCGAAATGTTGATCTGATTCCTCCTTACATCTTGACAATTACAAGATAGTCGTACTATAGCCATATTTTATATAGAAATATATCGAAGCTGTTTGAGAAACCTCAACTGATGGAGCGTGATGTTTCACATGGTGATCCTGCGTGTGTGGCCCTATAAATATAGCCCCAGCGTATAGTGTTATATCCTATATAGAATATAACTGTGAGACAGTTGGAGACAATGTTTATTGCTGGCTGCTGTTGTATTCTGTTCTTCTTTTGTTGTTCTGCGGTGTCATCGTGTGTGTATATAATGCGATCACGCCCGGTGACTATCCGATATATATCTCTAGTCGTTGCACTTTCTGTTATGTTTTATTGTATGGCCATGTTTTCGTTATATTTCTTTGCTGTCTAGTGCAATTAAAAGTCGTAACAAACGGGCCCAATAAGTCAATGGACCGTCTTCTTGTTTTCCCCAAAACGTTGTGTCCAATAGTCACGCTTCACGTGTTGGCTAGTGGAAAAGTAAAGTAGCTGATCCATTTCGATTCCTGATTCCTTGACGTAAATAAGAAAATACAATAGGACAAATGTGTCTAATTGTCAGCACGTTCCCTGTCGAGCTATTCGATCGTTGGCGTTGTGGCTGACTTCGTTTGTCATCAGCACAGCATCCACTTGATATTTTGCGTCTCTGTGTTATACTCAATTGTTTTTCGCTTGGAATCGTTTTTTTTTTTTTTAACTGTAGACCAGTTTTCCACGTGTAGGAAACCAATTTTTTGTTGTGTTAAATACATATTTTCTAACCCAAAAAGGTCTGTGAACTTTGAAGACGGTTATTCCTGTTTGGTGTATAATTGAATTGACAAGCCATTGATTTCTCTCCCCATCAAATCAACTTGAAGGAATGTCCTTTTTTTTAAAATCTTTTCAATGTTTTCTCTCCTTTTTTTTGGAAAAAAAAAAAAATTTAGTTTCCGTCTACGTCCTAACACACCCGTTTTTAGTATATATTCTTTTTTCTCCCTTGTACAAAACGTTGTATAAGAAAGCCAAGGCCCTTCTCGACGGAAAACAACAAGAAAAAAGTTACACGCGGGCGCAGACGGCCCGGAAAAAAAAGTCAGGACGTACGCAAACAACAATAGAGGCTTGATGAAGTATAGAGACGAGGCTCAGCAAAAAAAAAAAAGCTGCTCTTCTTCCTCCCGACCACGATAATCACAGAGGACAGTCACTGCAACGCATTTATAAGAGCGACTATTTTTTATATTTCCTTGTCTGCTTGTCCGTTATGTTTATATTTCCATCTCCCATTTTGTTTTTCGTCGTGTGCTCGCTCAATAGATTGTCTCGACGACTAGAATCGTTTTCAAGATTCCACCTATCTCATGAACTTGAGTCTCCCCGCTGCGTAAAATGGCTCACTGCCGTCAACTCTTTTTCGACATCCTTCCTGTTTTAGCCCTCACAAAGTCTGTGTTTATACCTTCAAA